>NC_135414.1:3957846-4130346 GCF_051991245.1 Festucalex cinctus
AAGTCACAAATTAGTGTAATAAATCGGCATGGGTTCACTGATTTGAATGCGTGAACACATAGTGTTAATATATATATATATATATATATATATATATATAAACGAACTGTAAACACTGGGCCACTTGACTGGGTGCTTTATTTTTTATTTTTTATTTATTTATTTTTATTTATTTTTTTTAAAGAGAGAGCTCAGATTTGTGCATTCGGTAGTCTTACCGATTCAACGTCTTATCATCATCATTGCTCTCTCTCTTTTTTTTTTTCCACATGTATGTATGAGTGCATGCGTGCGCGTGCGTGCGTGCAAATACATGTAAATTTATACTCATTAATTCACCTAAAACCTAATAAAAATCCCATTACCTTAACCGGATACTTCAGAGTCTCGCGCCAGAATTGAGACTGTCAGGAAACCAGAGAAAAAGTCAGACTGCCATTCTTACATGTGGCTTTTGCGACAGTTCTACCATGCAAGAGTCACAAATGCGTGTGGCGATTTGCCAATGTGTGTGTGGAGTTTTTTGGCTCCAACCACCAGGGGACGCTAGCGTCAATATTTTTATTGTTGGTTGCAATCTTGACTAGTCACTAGCCCATAGAAACCGTTTTTTGTTTTTTGTTTTTTTGTTTTTTGTCTTTAGGAGACCAATTGCCTCAGATTCCTGTTTTTGCAGAGGAAATTTATTTTACTATAATATCCACAGACTTAGTTATGAACATGCCATTCATAAATCTGTGATCCAATCTGAGCGAGATGACCCTGTCACGGTGGGGGTGTGGTGGATGGACCCTGAGGCGGAGAAAACAGGCAGGTGGAGTAATGACCGTAATTATAATAACTTTATTGACTGGCTGAAACGTGGATAGACTTGGCATAACGAACGGGGCAGAACTGGCGTGATGAACCTGGACAGATGAGGCATGATGACTGACTTGGCGTGGACTGATGCGGAGACTTGGCGTGGACTGATGCGGAGACTTACTGATGCGGAGACTTGGCGTGGACTGATGCGGAGACTTGGCGTGACGTGATGCTGATACTTGGCGTGGCGTGATGCTGATACTTGCCGTGGATGACTTGGAAGACTTGGCGTGGCGTAGATGACTTGGAAGACTTGAATTCAACACTCAACATACAGCATGCAGCAACCAGACTAGACAAAAAGCACTTCACCAACAAAAGGACAACATGCAATGTATAACATTCAACGTATAATGCTCCCACACCCGCGTAAAACAAACACCACTCCCTTATACCAACACTAATGAGTCAATAACCTTGGAAACACAGCAGGCAGAAGGCACTAATTAGGTCACACAAACGGGGAGGGGAGACACACACAGGTGGACAAGGTTAACAGTGAGGAGACTAGGGGAGACAAAACTGGACAAAAGACAACACAAACACCCAAAACCAAACTAAAACCCAACCACCCAAAACCGAAACATGACAGACCCGAAAGTACTTGGAGGATCGGAGCGTTGGCATTCTACAAATGCTGAGGAAAGGTTGCTTCGTTCTCATGATGTTTTTCCTTGATTTTTGGAATCACTCTGATTATGATGGGTGACTACCGATACCAGGTATCGGTGCCAATACCAGTCTTATTTTAACGTATCGGTATCTGCGGCGGTGACTGATACCAATGTGATTTTTGTCACAAGTGGATAGCCAGCGAGGCCAAGAAATTACGTTTAAATCATAAGCAAAAGTGTGTCTCCATACAAATGGAGACACATTTCTATTATTTATTCCAAAGTTCATGTTCATTTATTCTAATGGTCATGCTGCTGGTAACGCTGTGAATTTCTCCACTGTTGGATAAATAAAGGTGTATCTTCATATAAAAAAATAGGGAATTACGGCGAAGGCATGAATTTTGGGAATGAAAAAAAATCGAAGCACCCAGGGCGTGAATATTCGTAATATTTTGACATTGGAAGGGGTTTTGAAATAATGTAAATATGTAATGTTGAATCTGCCATTGGGAATGAATGGCTTATTAGGATTCAAAATAGGGAATTGTGTGTAAGGCGTGAATTTTAGGGTACATAATGATGTCGCAAATGTGTATTGGTGTGTTAAATGGTAGGGGCATGTTGGGGGTGGAAAGTGCGATACTTCCATTTGGCAAACCTGAATACCAACATAATCTAATAATGCCATTATGTTTTGCAACTGTGATGAGAATGGATTTTATGGTTCAAAAATGCAAAACACAAACTTTTTTTTAAACATTTTTCTCAGATATTATACTTGTCATTACTGCGACTTGAACGTTTATTATGATGATGATTATTATTGAAAACAACTAATGGAGTACAACTAACAAAGTACAACTAATGGAGAGAGTTAACATATGTGACGGGCTGCCGACTCATTGACACATACTGTACATTAACAATACAACAATAATAAATAAATAAATTCCTCTATTGGTTGTAGCTTTACATTCTTTTAACATTTATTATCTGTGTCTGCAGTGGAGGAACGTTTCCAGATGATGATGGTTCTCGTCAGCAGGTGAAGAATTCTCTGTTTGTGGGGGAAAGTGAAAATCATGGAATGCCACTCCCTGGTAACAGTATCTGGGGCCCAGGGGCTGACATCAGTGGCAGGACTCTCCCGCGAGGCATGTAAGTGAAAGTGAAAAACTCTTCATCACACGACAATCTTTTTTCAGACACCAAATCACAAAGTGGATGGAGATGAGATTCCATCGCAAATTCTTTAAAAGAAAATCTGTTTCAACTTGGAAACTATTCAACAAACTTGCCCTGGTGCCAAAGTTTTCATGCATATATTATTGAGTTCTGTTAGTCTTTAAACCACCCATGTCATTTAACAGGCTTAAATGTAAAAAGTAGATTAAAACGTTCACTATTAATTTATTACCACATTTATGCCAGGGATGTTATACTTTTGTTTGTAGGATGTACCCCCACACTTTATTGCTTGCTACTGGATAGCCAAGTAGGGAGCAAAAATGTGAGGGGCCGTGCTCGCTTTGCTGGGCCGCAGTCGACGGCTCCGCTCTTTGGTGGCGGTCCTTATGCATTCCAGATCCATCATACCAGCATCTACTGAAATTCAAACAGAATTCAGCTCTCCCTCCCACTGCTCGTTGAATCAGTAGATGCTGGTGTCTGTGGATCTCACTCTGCTTCATCTATCCTTCCCCTCTTCCTCTCTTTAGTTTTTCCTCTGGTCTCTTGACATCTCCTTAATTTGTTGGAACCTAGAGGTTCCTGGGGGTGGTGTAAGACTCCGGTTTTGTAACCATATGGATGGCAGGAGGTGTTTAGTTGGTGCTGGATTTCACTTTGGTTTATCTTTCTTTTCTTTGACCTTTCCTCTGGTTTCTTGACCTTCTGAACTTCACGACTCTGAAGTATCTGGTTAAGGTGAAGGGTAGTGGGATTTTTATTAGGTTTTAGGTGAATTAATGAGTACAAATGTACACCTATTCACACGCACGCACACACTATAATTGTATAATGTTCTGTTATATTTGAACACAAATTGGCCATGGTTTTGTGTCTGTGCAGTGATTTTCCAATCCGGGGCATGCAGATCTACGATGGGCCCATCAATGTACAAAACTGTACGTTTCGTAAATACACAGCTCTGGAAGGACGCCACAGCAGTGCTTTTGGTTTTAGGCTCAACAACTCGTGGCAGAGCTGCCCCAACAATAACGTGACAGACATCATCTTCGACCATGTGCCTGTGAGTCAGAATTGTATGTTTAACTAGTTTATACAAATATTTGGCAGCATTAAACTATACAATAAGTATACATATATGTTTTGCCATCAGTAAAGTAGTAAAGTCAATTTTACGCAAACATTTTGTCTCAAATTGGCAGTTGTAAATTAAAATACAGAATTACATAAGTACATTAGGATTTTGAAATTGAATTGATTGTAAATATGTATTAGTACATTTCTGTACTGTATAGATTTTTTTGCTAAAAATTACTCACTCTGCCTCACATAGATCACATCACGTGTGTTTTTTGGGGAGCCAGGTCCATGGTTTAATAAGATGCAGATGGATGGGGACAAGACTACTATTTTCCATGACATTGATGGCTCAGTGAGTGAGTATCCCGGAGCTTATCTGGTTAAGGAAGACAACTGGCTGCTCCGTCACCCTGACTGCATTGATGTGCCTGACTGGAAGGCCGCCATCTGTAGTGGGCACTATGCACAGGTAGGTCACCAAAATGCCCCTATATCATTTTTTTACAAAAATAACCATTCTACCCACACGTCTGTCCAGTGACAGTATTAATTGTGGGAATGCTGGAAACACTTATGTTGTTTCTAACCTTTATTATTATTATACTTATTATTGTGGGAATGCTGAAAGCAGTTATTCGGATTCTTTAAACATATTGCGGGGCATTCCCACACGTTTTATTCTCCACACTTTTTTTGCCATTTAGTAACTCCCACATAATACTTCCGGTGTATTTTAATTTGTACAAATTTGTATTTATAATTTACACCGCTCAAATTTCAACTTGCTTCAAAAACTCACACCATCTTGGGAATATATCATCTGATTTCACAGTACTTAAAGTATTCGCACAATTTAATGCTAAAGATCAACTTTTCCCCATTCATTTTCAACGGGACTGATATTGAACTTTTTCAAGGTCCCACTTTCCACGTCCACTTCCATACATACAACTTCTCATTATTGCCAACTTTCTGATACTGCTCAGTGGCGCACTTGTTAAAAATGCATTGTCCAGTAACCAGGAGGTCGTGGGTTCGAATCCCATCTCCGACTGTACATCGCAAATGTATCCATGTCAATTATGCTAAGTGATTCCATGTATACCAACTATCTTAGTTCCACTTTTCCATCTAAATGAATGTCGAGTACTGCATGCCTAGGTGGCGCTATTGAGTGATTTTTTTTCTTTTTTTTTTCTATTGGATATAATTAGTTCCACTTTTCCATCTAAATGGATACTTACGGATAACATTTTTACATATAAATAGGCCATTAGGCATGATTTTCAACAAGCCAAGTTGGCTCACATATTAAATACTTGCGTGGCGTTACGGAGACATGCAAGTGCTTTGGTTCAAATTTCGCTTGGGAAATATTTTATTAGCATTCATCTTTCAGCATTCCCACAGAATTTCTGCAGAAATTTCACTTTGTGTAGTTATTATATTATTTTATTCTCCTCACTTTTTTGCCGTCAAACAACTCCCACACAATATTTCTGATTTACACCGTTCAAATTTCAACTTGCTTCAAAAATTCATGCATTCCTGGGAATATATCGTCTGATTCCACATTACTTTACAGTACTCGCACAATTTAACGTTAAAGATCAACTTTTCCTCATTAATTTTCAATGGGACTGACATTGAACATTTTCTAAGTCCCGCTTTCCACGCCCACTTCAATACATACAGCTGATCATCATTACCAGCTCTGATACTGCTCAGTGACGCAGTTGGGAGAGTGCATTGTCCAGTAACCAGGTTGCCGTGGGTTTGAATCCCCCCTCGGTCTGTACGTTGAAAATGTATCTATGCTAAGGGATATACATGTATGCCAACTGAATATCATATCAGGAAATGCATTATTATGTCATTGAAATGATTAGCTTGCAGTATATACTAACATATTCACTACAATTACCTACAATGTAAACAGGTTCTTCTACGGCTGAAGTAGTCCAGCAGTTAAGAGAAACGACTGTGATCAGTGTCCCTGGGTTCAAATCCCGCTTCGACAACACTTTAGTACAAATGCAATTCTGAACAATAGTCATTGTCAAATTATTTCACAGTCATTTCTTTAGATTTCATTCATCATTATGAAATTTTTATTCTGTTCTATATTCCAAATTCAACGCATCCTCAGTATATATCAGTGCTTCTCAATTATTCTGTCATGAACCCCCCCCCATCTCGCGAATGCTCAGTGCAAACATAACCCCGACACCACCGAGCGAATGCTCACTGGGCACACTATGCCAATAATGAGAGCGCCACTGCTCCCTAATGGAGTGGAGGTGCAATTGCACATTATCTAGGACAATAAAAAAAAAAAAAAAAAAAAAAAAAAAAAAAAAAAAAAATGCATGTCCCCCGAGGTCAAACGCTTGACTCCTTGATGGAGTCTCATTGTGCACATTGTCCATTCCTGTCCAGTCCAGCTAAATCCCTCAGTAGTAAACAGTAGCCCACGCCCCCTTATAAAGGCTTCACACAGCCACTTATCACGAGTGAAGAAGGGCATTTCTGTAATCATAGATATCCTCTTTAAAATAACGCACACACATGCAACAACATTGTCAGCATACTTTATTGAGCACAATTGTAGTTTCTATAAGTGCATATACTGTAAACTACGCTAAGCTAAACTATAACGTAGCTTTGCCGTCACTGGCAACACATTGAAGTTTAGGGTCATGCGTTGCACTTCACGCACCCATCCACAAGACAGATGTTTGATTGCCTCCAGTTATTTATATGCCTTTAGTTGTTCAAAGGTATACACACTCTTTGCATTTAAAAGGTAAGTTCACGGTGTCCATGTACATGACCAGTGGCTGGCGTGATCTTCCTCCTTCAATGTAGGGATCCCGGCGATCAGTCCAATTTTTGCATCGAAACGCTGGTGTTCTTTTGCCTGCAGGCTTTCCTGGTACAACGTGGACTTTTTCGTGCTTATTGCCGTCAATTTAGCCGTAATTGTTGTGAGCTGAAGGGTTGGAT
Source organism: Festucalex cinctus (assembly GCF_051991245.1). NCBI lineage: Eukaryota > Metazoa > Chordata > Actinopteri > Syngnathiformes > Syngnathidae > Festucalex > Festucalex cinctus. The sequence continues at coordinate 3,964,602 of NC_135414.1, forward strand.
CCCAAAGCGCAGACACAAATAAGGTTTTAACTATTTATTCACATAACTTGACTAAACGAAAAACAACGAGAATGCTTCGAGAATCACGAGACGCCAAGCCCCCTTGGGCTGCGGAGAAGCACTCAGGAACAGGGTTAATCCGACAACACACACATTTCTCAGACAACTTAAATAGACAGTGAATCAATCTCATTGGTTGAGGTTAGACATGTGGGTACCAGCACTGACATGGAATTATCTGATTCACTGCTGACTGGCTCCTGACCATATAGAGATAAGAGTCTTGAGATCACATAGTATTAAACCAGCCAAAACCTGATGCTGGTTACATCAGTACAAAACAGACACTTGACCGCAACTTAACAGGTCATGGACTCAAACTTGACCCAGGCGTGAATCCAGACATGAGACAAGACCCCAAACAAACCTCCTGCATGACTCGAATCATGACAGTAATAATACTCGTCGTTTATACTATTGTCTAGGCTTCGCTTCGAGGACGATCCAGGCAATATGGTGGAAGGGCTGACTTGGTGGGAACTATTAGTTAATCCTTCCACATTCATCCAGCTTTTTCTGTCTGTCTTTCTATACAGTAGATATACCGTATAAAAAATGTGCATTTCAATTTGTCCATGGTTTTTCACTAACCCATGCAAATAGAGGGGTCCGCTGTATCCAAAATATTTTTTTTTCCTCATTAGCCTATCTGGAATTGAATTAACCCAAACGTAATACATATTACTCAAGTTGCATTATTTTACCATTATAGTACAGTACTTGGATTACATTGCTAACTAGATTTTTTTTAATCAGGTAACTGGAAACTGTATCAGAATACATTTGAAAATAAGTAACCCTTCCAACCCTGCTTATAACAATATAGCATAATGTGGTCATGTGACCATGCATAGATACAGGTAGATGCTGTCTTTTAAATATGCTGGATTGTGTTTTTCAAAATGCATCAAATTGATGTGTTAAAATGTGAAATATTCCAAAGGAGCATGCCCCCAGACACCCTTAGATGGTTTTCCAGAGTGATTTCCAAAACAAGCCAATGCAGGCATTATATAAAAAGATCTAAACTTCAATTTTGTTAAAAAAAAAAAATGTGAACAAAATTGAATCTAAACTTTCACAAGCTGAGGTTCGGTGTATGGATGGCATGAAGTGAACTGATAAAAGCGGTGCTGGTTTTTGAGTTATCGGCCGTCAGAACAAAACAAAAAAGGCCGATACCGATATTCATCAAAATGCTTTATATCGGCGAATGATAATCAGCCTGGCCGATACTAAGTCCATCCCTAATATGAGTTTGTTACCTACAGATCTACATCCAGACACGTAATCCTGCTAACCTGAACATGCACATTGTGAGAGATGAGTACCCTGACCGACCCCTGACATTAGAGGGTGCGTTGGGAAAGAGGAAGCACTACCAGCAGTTTCAACCAGTCATCACATTGTCAAAGGGGTATACCATCCATTGGGACCAAGCTGCACCTGCTGAGGTCACCATCTGGCTGATTAACTTCAACAAGTAAGTCAGTAGAGCCTCCAACATTATACACCGACACAACTATGAGGTACAACAGTTAAAAAAAAAAAGAAAAAAAAAAAGCATTTTATAGCATTTTTTTCTGAATAAACCTATATTCACATTTGCAGCCATCATATCTGAATAAAAAATACATGTTTAGGATGGATGTAAAGTATTGTGCAGTGCATTCATCATCATCAGTACACCCACTGCCAGAGTATCTTTTTGCACGTCAAACTCAAGGACCTTATATATATATATATATATATATATATATATATATATATATATATATATATAACCAACGCAATGGATGTTCTGAGCACATCAGCAACAGTTGCAGCCACATCTGATGCAACAAGCTATATTGTCTACCAAATACAAGGCATGAAAGTCACGATCCCCGTCACTTACTGTAACACATTGTCGCTTACTATACTAACTCAAAATATGTTCATGTAATATGCGTCATTGTATGATTATATGATACAGTAGTGATCGTAGGCTGATACTGAAGCTTCAGAGCAAACGTCGAAGCAATTACGTAAATTTCCATTGAAGCACTGCTTCAAAACACATGACAAACAACGTATGAATTGCTTCATTACCTTGAATGAACCACCCGACTGGTCCAATCGGATGATCATGTGGTCAGTCCTTTGAGCGGCGCTATCAATGTAGGTTTGATCCAAAGTGGAAACATTTCAAAACGCTAGTACGTGCCGGGAAACGTTTCTTGGGAGGAGTAATGTGCCGGCCTTGCGGCTTCAAAACGGGCTATTAAGATCAGTGGTTTTATCTCGTCCCTCTCGGCCGCCAGTAGGTGGTGCTTAAAAGCACGGAAATCCCCCATGCGCATGCGTCACTCGAGTAATAATCCCAAAAGAGGGACATGTACACCATGGCTCCCAACCCCCCGCGGGCCGGTCAAAACACTGATTTGCTTCTCCTGCCCCGCCCATCAAAGTGAATAGGTGTGTTTCCATTACCCTCAGTTTTGCGCAAAAGGCATGTTTCGCAAAAGTAAGCTGGTAATGGAAACACCGGATTTGCGAAAAAACTCTCAAATATCGCAAAAAAAGGTTTTGCGCTCTCATGGTTGGTTTTTGAGACGTATCGAAAAAGAAGTATTTCGCAAAAGTGTAATGGAAACACTTTTTGTACATTAGTAGTCATGTGACCAGTGTTGCCACAGTTACCTTGAAAAAGTAACTTAGTTACTTTACTGATTACTTGGTTTTAAAAGTAACTAAATTGCGTTACTGATTACTTGATTTTAAAAGTAACTAAGTTAGATTAAAAGTTACTTTTTTAGTTACTTTCAGCAGCTGCCGATAACACCATCTCAACATAAAAATAATGCAGTAGAAACGGAGTTCCAAATACTTTATTGAAAGTGCATTTTTAACATGAAAATAAAGTTTTTTTTTTATGAAAAACAAAATAGGCAGTCTCTCTTGACTTCTTGTAACGTAAATACTTTTTATAAAACAAAAAATAAAAATCTATCCAGGTTGAAAATGAAAATCCCCTAAATTCCTCTGTTTGTTTGTTCCGCTATTCCAGTGTGTACACATGTATCAGTTTAAATATTTATTAGTAGTTATTGACAGTTATAATTGTTTTTTGGTTTGTTTGTTTTTTCTCTTCAAAATAAGGATCAGGAAAACAAAAGGTTGATAATTTAATGTTAAATATAAATATTTAACCTTTAGACAGACACCAACACAATTAAACAGAATATTTGCACATTGTGAAGTATTTCAGAAACATAAATTTAAGACATGAAATAAACCTACCGTCCAGCCAAAAGAAATATGAAGCCACCTTATGGAACAATAAATCTATCAAACACATTTTAACCACTTAATATATGCAAAAATATTTCCAAAAGTTCATTTCCCTTTTTAATCAACAATTTTTGTATTTAACAATTGTTTTTTCTTTTGTCATCACTTTCATTTTTGGTTAATGTATGACATCTTTTTTTGTTTTTTTAATCTGAGACACGATGATGACCACAGAATCACTACTGTTTATATTTTGTTTTTTGGGCTGTCGTAATCGCGGGCACGTCTCAGTTCTCCTATCTGCTGCTCATGCTAGTTGTAGACATTGACAGGGAGCCACAAACTGAGAAATGAGATACTTGCAGTGTGCTTTTAGCTTAGCTGGTGTGTTGGTTGTGGGACATACCTGTGTCGTTTGAATCCATGCATTGGATCGTCACGGGAGTTATTCTTTTTGGCTCGCGCGCAGTACCAACGCCGGCCCGGGACATACAAGTGCACCGAGAGGACTCGATAGCCATGGGAAATACCGAGATGTACGGCACCGGCTTCTGCTAACTGTCTCCATTTGTATGTTGTCACTCGTTGCGCGCGCGCGCGCCGTGTCGCGAGCACGGAAACACGGAAGTAGCTTGAATGGTGATGCTACTGAAATGTAAACAAAACAAGTAGAGCACGGCGCAGAACTCTTGCTATTGTTATGAAAACCATAAAGCCTCACTCGCAACCGATACGGTCGTTTAGCTCCCCTTGACGAACGATGGTTCGGTCGAATCGTTTTTTTGTTCCACCCCTACTGAAAACGTAACTTGTCTGACATCACTCCCCCTGGCGAGAGGGCGGAGACGACCTCATCCCATAATGCTTCACGGACCAGTTGAGGATGGAAATAAATTATTTTTTTTACCACTTTTATGGTCCATAATGCACACTTTTTTTGTTGTGTTGTGTGCCTGTTGGTTAATACAACTAGTAGTAAAAGTATCATCACTTTTGTTTTGAATGTGCAAACCATTCATGACCAGACCATGGCTGAATTCAGTGTGGTGATCAATGACTTCTGCCTCATCTTCGTAGTTAGCAGTAGTTGTTTGTGACTGTTACAACAGTGAGATAGTTTGCATTCTTCATGAAAAATGTGGAGTAACGCATTGATTCTCTGGACAGTAACTTTAATCAGACTACTTTGTAGAATAAAGTAACGCGTTAGACTCTTAGTTACTTTAGAAAGCAACTTTTTTGAGTAACGCGTTACTAAGTAACGCGTTACCGGCAACACTGCATGTGACACCCGCCCGGTCACGGAGGAAAGGACTGTAACACGTTGTTTATGTATATTTTTTATTAAACTTGCAATTACTCTTTGCTTTGAGAATTATTAATTTCGGGTTTGTATTTTAGTTTTACATGCTGAAGTGATTCGTATCGGCTACTGCACGTCATGAGCATAATAAGAGAGAGAGGTGTAATCGAGCGAGCCGCCTTCGAAAAGTTGAAGGAGAGGAGAGCTTGAAATCGTGTCCTGCCATGTCTGGTTAATTTAGCAGGGAGTATGCCAGAAAACATCAGAAACTTTTAACAATTTGTAACCCGCCTTTTACCCAGCTTCTGCATGGGAACAACATTTTAGATAGCGGGTGAATTTCTGCTTGACTTGCAGAGCGTGCCTACTTGCTAGGGATGGTACGGTTTTTCGTATCCTCTCCTAGCTTAGGTTGCCTCACAACTTGCCGAGCGTTGCTTGGACTTTGAAGGTTTTGAATACAACTGGCTAGTGATGGTACGGTTGTTTCGGATCCTCTGCTCGCTGGTATTGCCTCAGAACTTATGCGGCTCCTGCAGTGGGGCATCAGCTGCCTTGATGTTGTTTGCTAGCCTGGATATTGTTTGCCATACCAACTGCTAGCTTATGACACCACAAACATGCACATGCATATTTGTTTGATTGCTTTGTGGTTTGGTTTTGTTCTATTTGTAAAGTGGCTAGGTGCTAGGCTAGGGACCGCCTCCGTCTCCCACATGAGGTCTGCCGCTCTCTCACGTAAAGTATGCCCCTCTCCATGCGACTTCTGCTGCTCTCCATGCGTGGCACGTTGTTTTGTTCCGTTGATGAAGAGGCTAGGTGCAGCCTCCTCTCCCACTGCTCGGGATGTTGACGCCACATCCTTGGACGCTCGGCCGTCCTCACAGAAGGGGACGTTCTTCACTTCGTCTCCCTCTTCCATGCCGACAGGAGGCGGCCTTCCGTCCTCTTTCTGCAACGACGGGGCACACTAATGTCCCTGATGGCGTTTATTGCAACGGTGACTGTTTCGTCTCCACCTGCTGCTGAGTTGTGGACGGCGTCTCAGCGGGTCTGGTGGCTTCATGGTTGCTCCGTGTACCACATCAATCATCAGGATGTTCCGTCATCATCCCTGTTGATACGGAGGTGGTGAGCGACGTATGGAGTCGCTTCGGCAAGGTTCTCTTGGCCTCCGAGGAGTCCCTCATTCGTCTGATCCTTAGCTTCTTCTAGCCATTGGTAAGCCATGCATGAGTACTGGCAAGAATATAATAAATTGCGTTCATGTGACTGAGGGGTGAGGCGTCGCTCGAAGTTAGCAAGTGAACAGAATAGCTCTTACCGGCTTTCGCTTCGTCTTCGCAGACGTGTCTTCACTTCACTCGGGAGTCATCTGCATCACTCCACTCTTCAAAATGCCTTGTAGTGACCCCGTGAGCTGCATGACTTCAATCTGGTCTGGAAGCAGCGCTCGCCAGCGCTTGATCTTTGTAGGTGACCTACTTGTAGCTTGACCACCATTGTAACCCGGCAGGAGTGCTCACCAACACGTAACGTCATTGAACTTTGCAGCGTCTGCCTTGATCGCTGTTATCTTGAAAAGATGACGATCTTCTTTTTTCCGGCTTTGTTTTAAACAAACTCTCCTCCTGTGGTAGTTGTCGAAAAATATCAATTTGGCTTCGCTAATGCTGGATATGCCATGCTCGGCTCAACTCCACCCCCCACCCCCCTCCCCTTTTCTGTGTTGGGATGTACAGAACGAAACAACTGTTAACATGTCAAAAAGAAAAAAATGTTCGTGTCAAAGTTATGCTTGAAATACATTTTTTTTTTTTTACAAAAAGCTAATTTTCTCCATTTTCTAGTCAAAAACAGAAAAATTAGATAAACTTAGTGTTGTTCTATTGCCGATAACTAAAGAACGTTAGCAACATACTTTTTTTTTTTTTTTTTTTTTTTTTTTTTTTTTAATAAAAGAATTGGGTTTAAACTTTCTTTTGGTGGGGTTCCATGTCTATATACCCATAGAACAAAATATTCTGTGGGCTTTCAAAGATGAGTTAAAATCCTCAAAAATGGTTAGCAAGATGGAGCTCGTTTTTCGGAAATTGGCTGGCAGTGAATGAGTTAAACAACACTTAGGGACAACAGAATAACCAGAATAACATAAGCTATACACTTGCTAGTTGCTAATGCTACACAAGGAAAATGGTTTAATTCAGGGTACTTTCACAGCGTTGAAAACTTTGTTTTTCTTCGATCATGTTTTAAATGGAAAATAATCGGCCATTTGGCCCAATTGGCCGATTGTTTGAAGGCCAATAATCGGCCGATTATAATTGGTGGCCGATTAATTGGTCGGGCCCTCATAAAAATCATTGTCTATTATGAAAAGGAAATATTCAATAAAACCCGTTATCGTTCCAGCATGCCGCCTGTGGGACATTTGATATTTTTAGAACTAGCCAGGAGATGTACGTCACAGGGGGTTTCGTGCCTGGACATGTTATGCATCGTTCGAAAGCTGAGTTCCTGGAGATTTGAATAATGACCAGCATTTTGAGATAACAATAATATTGTCAAAGTTATTAACATCTTGTATCAGAAGGAATAAAGACCGTTTGAACTTCTGAAGAGGTCCACTTCCTCCACTTCCATTAGCTTCATTTAATTTCTTTTCTTCTTACGGTAGGATAGTTAAATAGACAGTGCTTTGATTCTGTATGTGTAACAATAGTGAAATAAATGCATGTTTTAGAAACTCGATTCCACCTAAGTCATAATGTAATTCATCCTCAATTTTGAGAGAAATTTGTAATGTGAAAAGAAAGTGTTTCCGGCCAGTCAGAGTAATTCAGTATTTGTGGACTGTATTCTTTTTTAAGTAACTGCAGAACATTAATTCTTTGAATTTGTCAATCATTTTTTATTACAGAATAGACTGGATCAATGTGGGTGTGTGTTACCCACAAGGCACCAACTTTGTTGTCATCTCAGACATTCACAATCGCCTGACCAAACAAACCCGCAAGACAGGAGTCTTCATGAAAACCATGCAGAAGGAGAAGATCAACCACTCACACCTGACCAGAAGCTATTACTACTGGGAGGAAGACACAGGGTCAGACTCACACACACACGCACACTCACAATTTTGGGTCTACATTTCTAATGGGGACATCTTATTGACGTAACGCCCAATTCACACTGAATGCATAATGCATGCGGAGCGGCATCCCTGCATTTGTGTCTGTGTCAATTCACACCAGCTGCAGTGCGGTGCATATACGGTGTGTATCTGATGTGGAGTTGCGGAAGGTTTCTGCAAGGTTTCTGTTATTTCTGGATTCCGCATGTGGATTTTCATGAAGCTGAAGAAATTACACGAGCCGAGCAGGAAGTCAGGCGGCGGCATCAAAGTAGATCCGGTATATTTCAAAATAAAGCCATTTGAAAACGTTTTTTTTTTTTTTTTAGAGGGAGGCCAGCTAACTACATAGCTTGGCATGAGTCGAACATTTAAAAGACAAAAAACAAGCTCAAAATACGATAAACATGACAAAATATCCATCCATCCATCTTCTTCTGCTTATCCGAGGTCGGGTCGCGGGGGCAGCAGCTTTAGGAGGGAAACCCAGACCTCCCTCTCCCCAGCCACTTCAACCAGCTCCTCCGGCGGGATCCCAAGGCATTCCCAAGCCAGCCGAGAGACATAGTCTCTCCAGCGTGTCCTGGGTCTTCCCCGGGGCCTCCCGCCGGTGGGACATGCCCGGAACACCCCTCCAGGGAGGCGTCCAGGAGGCATCAGAACCAGATGCCCGAGCCACCTCAGCTGGCTCCTCTCAACGCGGAGGAGCAGTGGCTCGACTCTGAGCCCCTCCCGGATGACCGAGCTTCTCACCCTATCTCTAAGGGAGAGCTCAGACACCCTGCGGAGGAAACTCATTTCGGCCGCTTGTATCCGGGATCTCGTTCTTTCAACTCAACTCAACTCAACTCAACTCAACTCAACTTTATTTATAAATCGCTTTAAGAACAGGCGTTGCTGTATACAAAGTGCTGTACATAAACATCAGTTTCGGTCACGACCCACAGCTCGTGGCCATGGTGAGGGTTGGAACGTAGATCGACCGGTAAATCGAGAGCTTCGCCTTTTGGCTCAGCTCTTTCTTCACCACGACGGACCGATACAGAGTCCGCATGACTGCAGGTGCTGCACCGATCCGCCTGTCGATCTCCCACTCCATCTTGCCCTCACTCGTGAACAAGACCCCAAGATACTTAAACTCCTCCACTTGGGGCAGGATCTCATCCCGACCCGGAGAGGATACGCCACCCATCCATCCATCCATTTTCTTGACCGCTTATTCCTCACAAGGGTCGCGGGGGTGCTGGCGCCTATCTCAGCTGGCTCTGGGCAGTAGGCGGGGGACACCCTGGACTGGTTGGCAGCCAATCGCAGGGCACACAGAGACGAACAACCATCCACACTCACAAACACACCTAGGGACAATTTGGAGCGCCCAATTAACCTGCCATGCATGTCTTTGGAATGTGGAAGGAGACCGGAGTACCCGGAGAAGACCCACGCGGGCACGGGGAGAACATGCAAACTCCACCCAGCAAGGCTGGAGCCTGGACTCAAACCGGAGTCCTCAGAACTGGGAGGCGGACGTGCTAACCACTCGATCACCGCGCCGCCCGGATACACCACCCTTTTCCTTTTTTTTTTTTTTTTTCACGTGTATGTGTGCGTTTGTGTGCGTGCGTGTGCGTGAGTGCAAATACTTGTAAATTTATACTCATTAATTCACCTGAAACCTAATAAAAATCCCATTACCCTTCACCTTAACCAGATACTTCGGAGTCTCGCCAGAGTCGTGAGGTTCAAACAGTCAGGAGACCAGAGAAAAGGTCAGGAAAGATAAATCAAAGTGAAATCCAGCACCAACCAAAAACTTCCTGCCTTCCCCATGGTTACAAAATCAAAGTCTTACGCCAACCCCAGAAGCCTCTAAATTCCAACAAATTAAAGAGATCTCAAGAGACCAGAGGAAAAACTAAAGAGAGGAAGGAAGGAAGGATCGATGAGGCAGAGATCCACAGAAACCAGTGCATCCAGTCCATCAAAGTGAAATCCAGCACCAACCAAACATCTCCTGCGTGGTTACAAAACCAGTCTTACGCCAACCCCAGAAACCTCTAAATTCCAACAAATTAAGGAGATCTCAAGTGACCAGAGGAAAAATTAAAGCAAAGTGAGATCCACAGACACCGGCACTCACTGATTCAACGAGCAGTGGGAGGGAGAGGCGAATTCTGTTTGAATTTCAGTAGATACTGGTGTGATAGATCTGGCATGCATAAGGACCGCCACCAAAGAAAGGAGCCGTCAACCGCGGCCCAGCAAAGCTCCCCTGAGCCGCGACACCACCCGGGCGGATACCGGTCGGCGAGCCAACCCAGACGCCCGGAACACCCCCGCCCCGGCCCGCACCCCCGAGCCCAACACCGCAGAACGAGGCCCGGCGGGCCCCCACAGCGCCCCACCGGTCCACCTTACCAGGGAGGCTGAGGAGTGTGATCCCTCTGTAGTTGGAACACACCACCCCGGTCTGCCAATTCAGAGGCACTGTCCCCGATGTCCACGCGATGTGATGCTGTAGAGGCGTGTCAACCACGACAGCCCCACAACATCCAGAGTCTTTAGGAACTCCGGGCGGATCTCGTCCACCCCCAGGGCCCTGCCACAGAGGAGCTTTCCAACCACCTCAGTGACTTCGACCCCAGAGATAGGAGAGCCCACCTCAGAGTCCCCAGACTCTGCTTCCTCAAAGGAACACGTGTCGGTGGAATTGAGGAGGTCTTCGAAGTAGTCCCCCCACCGATTCACGACGTCCCGAGTCGGGGTCAGCAACACCCCATCGCCACTATACACAGTGTTAATGGTGCACTGCTTTCCTCTCCTGAGACGCCGGATGGTGGACCAGAATTTCCTCGAAGCCGTCCGGAAGTCGTTTTCCATGGCCTCACCGAACTCCTCCCATGTCCGAGTTTTTGCCTCAGCAACCGCCGAAGCCGCGTTCCGCTTGGCCATCTGGTACCTGTCAGCTGCCTCCAGAGTCCCACAGGCCAAAAAGGCCCGATAGGTCTCCTTCTTCAGCTTGACGGCATCCCTTACCGCTGGTGTCCACCAGCGGGTTCGAGGGTGGCGCCGCGAGGCACCGACCACCTTTAGATTAGATTAGATTAGATTAGATTAGATTAGATTAGCCTTTATTGTCATTATACAAGTACAATGAAATGAAAGCTCTGCCATAAGTGCACACATGATACAGATAAAAATATATACAATAAAATAAATAGGTTAAAAAATAAAATAAAACCAATACTGTATAAAACCACTGTACATATTGCAATGTACAAATGTGCAAAAGCGCAAAAGTGCAATGCTAGTCCTTAAATGAGTCCAGGTCAGTTCTCAGTGCATCGTGGAGTTGAGTATGATGACAGCTTTTAAAAAGAAACTGTCCCTGAGTCTGTTTGTTTTTGCTGATATTGCTCTTTAGCGCCTACCAGAGGGCAGCAGGCTGAAGAAGTGGAAACCGGGGTGTGTATGGTCCTTGATGATTTTCCTTGCCCTGCCGAGACATCGGGAGTTGTAGATGGTAGTCAGTGGAGGTAGGGGGCAGGTGGTCATCCATCCATTTAATTGACCGCCTATTCCTCACAAGGGTCGCGGGGCTGCTGGAGCCTAACCATCAGTTGAAGTGCTTTGGTTACAACTACAATTAGCGCTGTTTAGAACCCTTTCGGCAGGGGCTCTGCAGCGCCGTTCATCTGGGGACTAGCGGGGCCGTGTCGTCACCTGTCATCTTGATTGGCTGACAGCAACGCAACATTTCCTTGTTTTACGTGGGGCAGGCAGAGGCTCCCGCCGGTCTTCGCCAAAGCCATAAAAATACAGTATATACAATAAATATAATGTTTTACAACAACGCTGAACTATATTTACAATTTAAAAGGTACTTCTGGATGTTAATGTTTGTGGTTTAAAAAAAAAATTGCGAATGCAAAGCGGTGGCTGGTGATGTGTTCCCATTCACTTGAATGAGAGCGGCAGAGGCAGAGCTCTCTATTCAGAAATACCTTCGTGAGCCGCTCGTAAGTCGCAATATTTCATCTATGATGGTCCATATTAAATTGTAAATATGGTTCAATGTTGGCGTGAATTGCCACTCGTGAAATTTTATGGCAGATCCGCGTGCACTGGGGAATACAAGCTTGGCTTGGACAGTTCAAATGATACAGATGAAAAGGGCAGGGGAACATCGTCCATGGAGCAGGTGAAGAAAAAAAAAAAAAAAAAGTACTGACTTTTACTGAGCTAAACAAAATAATGTTCACGAGTTAAATTATGCGAAATAATTTGTTTTGAGTTGTTTTGATAGCCACTGCTGTTGCAGGCAAACCTCGTGCTCCAATAAAATATTTAGCAAATATCGGGTTGCGTATGCCTAAGGTCATGCTGTACCTCCACAAAACAAAGGTGCGACCAAATCCTGTGCTGTGCGACCAACTAGAAATGTTACTCGCACCAGTGCTACCAGTGGAAAAGATAGTGTAGAGCCCTGGATATATCCATTTTAAGATTATATTGAAAAAATCAATAAATAAAAATTCTGGAAAGACACCGATGTGAGTTGCAGGTTTTGTTCTGATTCTCCTGTGTGTTCGTTTTGCAGCCTGCTCTTTTTGAAGGTCCAGGCTCATCACGACAAGGAACAATTTGCCTTCTGCTCGCTCAAAGGATGTGAGAGGGTAAAGATAACAGCTGTTATCCCGAAAGGCAGTCCACCCAGCAATTGCATGTCTCAGGCCTACCCAAGACATGCTGAGATGCCTGTTGTAGATGTACCGATGCCCACAAAGATCTCCAATGACAGATTGGTGAGAGATGGGAAATAATCAAATTTGGGCTCTAACAGGACTCTTATTGTGGCAACTAGGTTTCTCTCAAGTGTCAAAATTGTCTAGTAATGTTTCCTGTTTTTTTTTTTTTTTCCAGCACTCAACAGGGCACTTACTGGAAGTCAAACTAGAGTCCTATAATACTCGGTTCTTCCACATCAAGGAGGACTTTGCCTTTACTGAGGTAATAATTTTTCCAGCCAATCCTTTGTGTGACTACAGATGCGCATACAATGTTACATGTGCAAGTGTAGCCATAATTGGGGTCGTTGTTAGCGACAAATTAATCATTTGGATAGTACTGAGGGGAGTTGTAATTCCTTCAGCAACCTCTAGGTGCACCATGTTGAAGTTGCTTTAATTTGTAGGAGAAAAATAAACGATGAAAATCCTATATTGAGTGTTCATAATCTGAAGTCGCTACTATGTTGAATTATGGAGTTTTCTGCTTTAGTAAAAGAATTAATAATCCACTCAAAAACGGATGATCCAAACCGGTTGGAATTTCTAAACTACACATTTATTTAGTAAAGGTCACACATACAGTATCGATCAGCCTAACCTAACTTTCAAACGGAAATAAAATGCAAATAAGGAGATGAAAAGAAAGCATGGGATGTAACGATATCTAAACATCACTATAAGATATTATCACAATATGAAGGTCACGATACGATAATTATCATGGGGCGTTGTCGATATTTAAAAAAGATCACAATACTGTAAAAAAAAAAAAATCTCATACTAAAAAAAAGCACAATATTGCGCTTTTGTACATAACAGCCAGTGTTGCCGGTAACGCGTTACTTAGTAACGCGTTACTCAAAAAAGTTGCTTTCTAAAGTAACTAATAGTCTAACGCGTTACTTTATTCTACAAAGTAGTCTGCTTAAAGTTACTGTCCAGAGAATCAATGCGTTACTCCACATTGTCATGAAGAAGGCAAACTATCTCACTGTTGTAACAGTCACAAACAACTACTGATAACTACGAAGATGAGGCAGAAGTCATTGATCACCACACTGAATTCAGCCATGGTCTGGTCATGAATGGTTTGCACATTCAAAACAAAAGTGATGATACTTTTACTACTAGTTTTATTAACCAACAGGCACACAACACAACAAAAAAAGTGTGCATTATGGACCATAAAAGTGGTAAAAAAAAATAATTTATTTCCATCCTCAACTGGTCCGTGAAGCATTATGGGATGAGGTCGTCTCCGCCCTCTCGCCAGGGGGAGTGACGTCAGACAAGTTACGTTTTCAGTAGGGGTGGAACAAAAAAACGATTCGACCGAACCATCGTTCGTCAAGGGGAGCTAAACGACCGTATCGGTTGCGAGTGAGGCTTTATGGTTTTCATAACAATAGCAAGAGTTCTGCGCCGTGCTCTACTTGTTTTGTTTACATTTCAGTAGCATCACCATTCAAGCTACTTCCGTGTTTCCGTGCTCGCGACACGGCGCGCGCGCGCGCAACGAGTGACAACATACAAATGGAGACAGTTAGCAGAAGCCGTACATCTCGGTATTTCCCATGGCTATCGAGTCCTCTCGGTGCACTTGTATGTCCCGGGCCGGCGTTGGTACTGCGCGCGAGCCAAAAAGAATAACTCCCGTGACGATCCAATGCATGGATTCAAACGACACAGGTATGTCCCACAGCCAACACACCAGCTAAGCTAAAAGCACACTGCAAGTATCTCATTTCTCAGTTTGTGGCTCCCTGTCAATGTCTACAACTAGCATGAGCAGCAGATAGGAGAACTGAGACGTGCCCGCGATTACGACAGCCCAAAAAACAAAATATAAACAGTAGTGATTCTGTGGTCATCATCGTGTCTCAGATTAAAAAAACAAAAAAAGATGTCATACATTAACCAAAAATGAAAGTGATGACAAAAGAAAAAACAATTGTTAAATACAAAAATTGTTGATTAAAAAGGGAAATGAACTTTTGGAAATATTTTTGCATATATTAAGTGGTTAAAATGTGTTTGATAGATTTATTGTTCCATAAGGTGGCTTCATATTTCTTTTGGCTGGACGGTAGGTTTATTTCATGTCTTAAATTTATGTTTCTGAAATACTTCACAATGTGCAAATATTCTGTTTAATTGTGTTGGTGTCTGTCTAAAGGTTAAATATTTATATTTAACATTAAATTATCAACCTTTTGTTTTCCTGATCCTTATTTTGAAGAGAAAAAACAAACAAACCAAAAAACAATTATAACTGTCAATAACTACTAATAAATATTTAAACTGATACATGTGTACACACTGGAATAGCGGAACAAACAAACAATAGAGGAATTTAGGGGATTTTCATTTTCAACCTGGATAGATTTTTATTTTTTGTTTTATAAAAAGTATTTACGTTACAAGAAGTCAAGAGAGACTGCCTATTTTGTTTTTCATAAAAAAAACCTTTATTTTCATGTTAAAAATGCACTTTCAATAAAGTATTTGGAACTCCGTTTCTACTGCATTATTTTTATGTTGAGATGGTGTTATCGGCAGCTGCTGAAAGTAACTAAAAAAGTAACTTTTAATCTAACTTAGTTACTTTTAAAATCAAGTAATCAGTAACGCAATTTAGTTACTTTTAAAACCAAGTAATCAGTAAAGTAACTAAGTTACTTTTTCAAGGTAACTGTGGCAACACTGATAACAGCAATGCATATAAACCACCTGTAAGCTCTAATAACAATATTGACGCACTGATTTGCTTATGCAAGCACACATTGATCTCTTCACAAGCAAATTAGGTTCCCCTACATCTGACAATTAGCATAGATTTTAAACATAGAAGGCCAAAACAACCCTCATGAAAATTTTATTGCACTAATAAAATAGCCACCAGAGGGTGCTAGAACTGCACAAATGGAAATCAACCTGACTTTTTTTTAACAGATGTGTTCCTTTTAAATATTGTGAACATGACGACGACGATATTGTGGCAGTTTTAATATTACGATATCACGATATTGCCCTTATTGTGACATCCCTAGCATGGGACCGAACAAACTAAGGAAAATAAATAATGTAAGGTGAATAGGAAAAAATTGGAAGCGTTTGACTTCTCAACCCTTTTTATGTTAAAACGTTACGCCAGTGGTTGTGTCATATTGCAATCAAACGCACTTAGCTGGTTCAGAGGCACACTAGGGGGAGAGATGATGTCCTCAAGTAAAGAAAACTGTAATCCAGTTAGAAGCAGGTGAGCGCACGCGTCTGGAACTCTGCGGCAGATCCTCAGATGGAACAATGAGTGGCTGATGAACGCACAGTTGGAATGCCGACACAGGTCCTTGGGTGGTTGCCTTGTTCCATGCCCAAGTTGGCAAAGCACGCCGTGGAAGGGGTTGGGTAGCCCAACCGGAGTCTGATGAGGAACCGGGGTGAAGTCTCTCACGCACGTGAGATGGAACCGGCCTGAGGCTGATGGTGCGCTCCTGGTGAGGCGTGGAACCACGTGGCTTGGACGCCACGTGGTTCGGGCGCACTGTGGAGTTACCGGCTCGGGAAAGGGACCAAAATGGCCAAACGACGGAGTTCCAGAACACAAGGCACAAGTGGTAGTGGCCTCCTTACATTGCGCACGCGCTTTGGGCGCACGAGTGGTTGCCAGTCCGGGGCTCAAAGAAAGACGCCACGTGGTTGCTTTCACGTGCTCGAGGCGACCGCCGCCTTTCAGTAGCGTGAATGTTCAGGGGAAGAGAGCAGGAACCTGCTCTCAGGAAGAGGTCTTTGCGCGCTGGCATTTTAAGACGGTGGAACAGGTGGCCAAGAACTACGCCCCTTCCGTACGCCAGAAGCAGGCTTGGTTGAGAGGCCAAGCTTTTGAAGTACAATAGTAATTGAAATTTGGGCAGAATTGACAGGCCAGTGCTTCACAAATAAACACAGGAAACTACTTGCACAGGAATCTACTTCAAAAGCTGTGGCTGTAAATAAACCTGCTACTATATTTTGGTATTGCATTTTTTGTACTATAGAATTGTATTGTTGCATTGTGCAATGTAATATAGGTGACAATTTTATTTTGAAGTAAACAGGAAGTGGTGTCATAAATCGAGAGGAAATGAGGTAACTCACCAACATACCGCCATTAGTAGCGTCGTTCCAAGGTCAAGGAAGACGTGTGTGCCAGAGAGAAGGAAAACAACTCAAGTTAAGATTCACAGACTTCATAAGGGGTTTATTAGTCTTTATTAGCACCTGGTTGAGAAGGGAACGAGGTTCGTAATCATGTTTATTGTTTAACTATCGTTACATTTTACATTGTTTGTGTGATTCACTGTATAGTAAATCACTATCACTTTCACCCACTAGCATGTGCTAATGCACAATGCTATGGCTAGGGTGGCCAACTGTCCCGTATTAACTGGGACTTCCCGTGTTTTGGGCTAAATTGTTATGTCCTGTACAGGTCCTCTAAAGTCTTGTAAAGTATTTCTCAGTTCTTACACGAAATGCAGCAAACGGCCTCTTTGCCATTTTTGGACCACAGCGGCTCCCATAGGTTGACAAGTGACGAGGAAGTTGCTCATAGCCAATAAAATGAGTCGCTGGGTGTCAAGTAACTTCCTCTCACATTTGAGATTGACAGCTAAAGTTAGCCAATGACAATCGGGATGGGGGGTGGGGGCGGTCAGACGCGGTTCCTTTGACATACGAATCTACTTCCGCGTTAGCCAGAACACGCTCGCCCGCCTGCTGACCGCGGACGTCATATTTATGTAGCAAGCTGGGTCTGCCGTTGCCTTTTTGTGGATTAAAAACTATATGATGCAAAGCGACGTATTGCAATGGGAGCCGCCAACATGTCTCGTCCAGGCTGACACAGTTGACATATCGCTAGAATTCCTGTAAGTCCTTACGTTATAACGTTCGCACGATCACATGTTCAAGTGAGTGGGAAAACTTATATTTTAATCAATCAAGCCACACACACACACGCGCACACGCAACACATGCATGCACAATTTGTAGAACATCACATACAGTGATGCTGTTATGTTTGTGGTGTGATTGTGGACCCAAATGCGACGAAGCAGGGTGAGAAGGCAGAGAGGTCCAAACGGGATTTTAATTAACAAAAATCTTGCGTTGCCACACCTCCAGTACAGTGTGTTAAGTACCGTTGTACCAATAAGTATGAAATGTGTGGGAGAAACTCAAAATGCAGATTTCATTAGTAAGAATGTGAATTTAAATTTTCTTTAGTAATATATTTTTCCAGCTGCTACTCCAAGATTGGTCTGCATCATCATGTTGTCAGAACCATCAGCAATGTGAAATGAAAGCAAAGCACACAAGAAAAAACAATCGCAGTGAAATATAAACGTAACTTCTGCAAGTCACCATTCAAGATACTGAATATACTGAATGGTTGATGCAAACAATGAAGTTGCTAGGCTCTCATTATCCCATACAGGGATCCTGGCATAAAACACTCACTGATTTTCAGTGAAAAAAATAACAGAATTTGTCAGTAGCAACCTAATTACTGAGCGTGAGTGGCCAGATACTGATACTGTACACATGGGCTTATATATATATATATATATATATATATATATATATATATATATATATATATATATATATATATATATATATATATATATATTAACGCATTTTATTATCTGAATGTCATTTGAAAACATTGATTAAATGCATGTACGCACCTGGATGCATGTGTGTATTGCTCAAAACGTAACAGCATCATATCAATTGGATGCAATTCAGCAATTATATCACAAAGGACTTGCTGAATGCTGACGTAAACTTGGTAACATCATCATATCAACTGGGTGCATTTCAGCAATTATATTGCAAAGAACGCGCTGAATACAGATATAGACAAATACACATCCATAAACATAACTTATGCACTGAGAGTATGTATAGGTCCCCCTTTAACCAGTTGCTGAGGCAAACAAGCTTATTGATATTTTCAGATGCCAGTGTTGATCTCTTTTTTTTTTTGTACAATGTGACCTGTTAATGAAAAAACATCTTACAGCAATGACTACATTGAGAGCACTGTCTGTGCCTAAAGTGCAGACCTTCTTGGTAATATTCCACTCTTATGCAACTTGGCGAAACTGGCTAGCGCAAACTTCAGCAATACTGTAGGTCTTTGATAAGTTTTGAAAACACCCAAAGAAAAGGATTGTAGTTGCCATTTGTCATCAATTGGGTGAGCAGTTACCCCAAGGTAATGTGATTACTTACTGAGGTCCAATAGTCTGCTGTAATCGATACAAATTCAGCATTGTTCAGCAATTGCTCCCTGGTGAGCTTCTCTGCGTCGTAAAGTCCGTGTATCCGTGTTGTAATAGTCCCCCTTGAGTAGTTTGTAGTTCAGGTCGCCTGTAGCGATGCACATAATGTCTTGCAGATCCCGGTCTCCAATGATGTTTATTGGTCGACATGCTGTGGCTATCCATTTCGCAAATGCGTTGCTTCATTTTTCTGCGGTAATTTTGTTGACAACACGCCGACGAGTACTCTCCGCCAGCGTAATCTGTCGTCCACCGCACGACGCCGATGCACTCGTAGCACTCTTGCTAGCAGCTGACACAACGATGTGTTTTGCTTTGAGATGATATTTTAAACTTGTGCTTCGATGGAAAGCAAGTTCAATGCTGCAATAAATGCAAGTTACTTTTGTTTTATCTAAAGTCCCGTCGGGGTGTTTCTTAAAGTGAAATTTACTACCGAGCACACTAGGGGTGTGAATTGCCTAGTACCTGACGATTCGATTCGTATCACGATTCACAGGTCACGATTCGATTCGATACCGATTAATCCCGATACGAATTTATAAGTCGATTGTTGCGATTTTTTTTCATTCAAATTTAGAAAATACTAATCAGTAAGCTTGTAGAGTGTAAGATTTATATGAAAATGTATTATTTATTTATCTGAAATTTCAGTCTTATAGAGGTTGTAATTTGTTTCATGTTTGAACAGCATTGAAATAAAATATTAAGGCTTAATGTTCCGTTCATATAACATTCTTCCATGCTTAAGGTGTGAATCCTAAAAAAAAAAAAAAAAAAAGAAAAGAAAAAAAATCGATTTTGCCGATTATTGAATCGATTCGAGAAACGCGCGATGTAGTATCGCGATATATCGCCGAATCTATTTTTTTTAACACCCCTAGAGCACACCAACTGGAGTCACCCCGCTCATCTTGGAACAACAGGAAATGCCGTGCATTGACCTAATCACTGACCTGCGCAGCCTTCAATGTAACCATCCGCGGTTACGTTCAAGGCTCAAGTGCGGTCCAAAAAAAATAGTGCGATTAATCTGCGTTAATACGTGATTAATGCGACACTTTTCTGTGATTAATTAATCTATTAACGCTTTAACTTTGACAGCCCAAATATATATATATATATTTGTATTCCTGTCTGATTTATTTTTTGTTATAAGGAATGACAAAGGGAAAGGTTAAAATTTGTTTTTATACCATATGTTAATTGTAGGCAAAAAGATATTGTAAAGGATATAGAACAATAAGGTAATTCATTTATAGTACAGGCTTTAAATAAGGTAAAATGTATGCTCAGAACATGCCGTTTGAGTTGTTAATGGTATTTTATTTTGTTTTGTATTGTAGCTCTTACGGTGTGTTCACAATAAGGGAAGGTAAAATAAAAGATTGAGAACCATCAGTTGGAGAGACCACCTTTATTTCAACCCAGGATGCTACAGTGGCTTCTTTGAAAAACGCTTACACTGCTTTGAAGTTTGGTGAAATAAAAACTACAATTCAGATGGCACTCGGTCTGATGTAAAGACCAGAGTCCATTGAGATTTTTAACCAAGGTTTTTCTGGATAAGGAAGTCTGGACTTCCCTGCTAAAGCTTCTGCGCTCGTAACCTGACCAGAGATAAGCTGTAGAAAATGGGTGATTTATTTATTTGTTTCATTTCCTGACTAGGTATAAAAACCTGCTATATTGTAACTTTAATTACTTCAGAGCGCAGATGAAGTAACACTCAACCTGAATACAGTATATGTATGTTGAAGCATTCAAGCTGGAAAGCATTTTAGCAGGCCACATTTGCCACATGTAACCTTGAATGACGATGTTTTCCTTTGTCCTTGTCCCTTACTAAACTTACCTTCTGTTTTATAACTTTATTTACAAAATACTGCTTTAAGTGTCTGATCACATGATGCTGGACAGTGTGTTCAGTAGAACTTAAAACACTAATGTGATTGGTTGGCAATGACAGGTCAATGGCAGAAAATTGTATCAAGCAGAAGATGGCGTGCAACTAACCGTAATCAATGGGCATGATGGGAAGGTGGTGGACAGCAAAGGATTCAAGAACTCAATCCTTCAGGGTGTGCCTGCGCAGATCAACAACTACATCAACGGGCTGAGGGATGGGTAAGATAACGTTTTGAAATGACCCCAGCAACACAATACAGAAATACTAGATTCATATTGAACTTAATATCATTTTTGATTCACTAAATATGAGACAAAAAGTACAGAACTGAAATGAATGCTTTCTTTGGACAACTTTGTGAACAGTGGAAATGTGTGTGACTTGAACCATCATTTTTTTTCATAAACACATCTTTTCTTGTTGTTGTTTTGGTTTGGTTTGACTATGATTGTATTTCAAAGCTGCATGTGCCCCTTTCTCCAGTTATGTTGTTCTCCTGACATCAAAAGGTCGTCTGGTGACGAGAGGTCCATGGACCAAAGTACTGGAGCGACTAGGAGCGGACTCAGGCAAGCCACTGAAAGGTAACAACAGCAAAAATAATTTCTTCAATTAGACGGTAATCTAGTGTTTCTAAAACAATATGTTACACAAGGAGAAAGAAAATATTTTGCATCACCCCCCGCCCCTCAACTCTCAGTCACAACTTTAAAGGTACTAGATACTTCACTTATTTAGCCCATTATAACAATAAAAAGTTAATATTTTGTCTATAATTAATTTGATACTTTCATTATTTTTCACGTACAATTAGTACCTTTAAAAACACATTTTGCAACTTGCTGTCGACTGAAAATGACATCCAAGGGCTCAGGTAACCAATTATAGCTCACCTATTTTCTAGGTTTGGTCATGTGACATTCACAAGCTGAGCTGTGATTGGTTACCCGAGCCCTTGATGTAATTTTCAGTTGACAGTAAGTTTTTTTTTAATCAACAAATGATGCTTACATGCTTACAGAAACATTTAAATATACAGCTGAGCGATACCAAAAACAGGAAAGTGAAAACCAACATCATCATAGAACAATGGGGTCAATCATGTCATTATAAAGCCATACAGCCTTTTTAGATTTACAGCATTGTAATGAATCCTTAAAAGAAAGAAGTTCCTTCAGAAAAACAATAGAGGTTTGGTTTATTCATTTTTTCCTTTCGGACACATTGATCACATCACATCATTTGTAACATTGACATCCGAAAGAAGGGCTGACTGGTAGAAGCCGATGGCTAATTTGAGACCTGTCCCCATCGATCCATTACTAAAACATAATACATTAATTAATTAATTAATTAATTAATTAATTAATTAATTAATTAATTAATTAATTAACGAATGAATTAATTAATTAATTGTCATTGGTTTTTATCATTATCCATCCATCCCATACTATCCCAGACACTGCTCGCTCAGTTCATCTTGAATGTCCGTGTGTAGATTGCGGCTAGTCAAAGTAATTTGGAACTGGTGAATCGGTCCCCAGACGCCACCAGCAGGCCCAACCCGCCAGGCGAGCAGCCAAGGCAAGCGCATTTCTTCTCTTTCATCAGTAGCGTCTTCGCTGACCTCAGATCAGCTTTCACACGTTGTGGCTTCCAGAAGAGTCGATCGGCTTGCATTCTGCCGATTGCTTTCAAGCAATGTTGCCTCGATTCTGGTCAGCTCAACCACCACTGTTGCTACTTGTAGTTGTTGTTAGAGCGCTACCAAGACCAGCTCACCCAGCATAGCGGCCAAAGGTTGGCTTAGTATCTCCAAATTTGCATTTATGAATGAAAAACTTTGCCATAACAATCAACTTATTCAACGTAAATTGTTTTACCTTATTATCCATTATTACTCCAAATTTAATATCCATGTAATCAGTCGACAGCAAGTTTAAATGTACTAATTGTACATGAAAAATAATGAAAATATCAAATTTATTACAGGCAAAATATTAATGTTTGACTGCCAAAAATGTCGAAATAAGTAAAGTATCCCTTTAAATAGCATAATTTGTCTATACATTGCTGTAAGTAGCGTATTTTCCGTACTATAAGGCGCACCGCATTATAAGGCACACCTTCAATGAATGACATATTTTGAAACTTTTTCCATATAAAGTCGTTAAAGTAGAGGCTGGGGTTACGTTATGCACCCATTAGATGGTGCTGCGCTAAAGGGAATGTCAACAAAACAGTCAGAAAGGTCAGTCAAACTTTATTAATAGATTACAAACCAGCTTTCTGACAACTCCATTCACTCCCAAAATGAATAAACAGCTGTTTTATTATTTTCTCTGAGGTAAAGTATTAGTATTAGCTAGCAATCCAAGATGGCGGGATCTTCTGCACATGCGCGTCACCGATCGTGCAGGGTCACCGATAGCGTCTTGACAGCGAGACCTGTTGCGGCTCAGTAGTGATCCATATGTAAGGCGCACTGGATTATAAGGCGCATGGTCAGCTTTTCAAAAAATTGAAGGCGTTTAGGTGCGCCTTATAGTGCGGAAAATATGGTACACCTCTCCAGAGGAGCTAATAACTCCTTGCGCACACGCTTGCAATCGAGCACCACTGCCACTGCCACCCCTTAAAACAGGGTGTGCAATTTATTCTATTACAGGTAAATAATAATAACAACAGCAACATATGGGGTATCATACCCCCACCCTCCACCCACCCACGTGAGGACAGCAGGAAGTCAATGTTCACCAAAATAACAGCCCACTAATAAACAGTAGCTGGTGCTGTGAAAATCTTGCTTCGAGTCAACAATCCGCATCAGGTCCTCAGACTCTTCACATTCCCGCAATGTTTTCTTCCTGCAGATAAGTTGGCGTTTGTAGGCTTCAAAGGCTCATTCCATCCTGACTGGATTCGTTTGGAAGTGGACCCGAACACAGCTAAGATCCACCAGGTTCTGCCAATCCCTGTGATCCACAAGATGAAGCTATGAGTGCCAGGCAGAACGGAAAGGACAATAAAGAGGCTATGTGGCTGCAAAAAACAAAACACACACATGCACGCACACACTCATATACTGTAATACATTATACATTGACTGCAGACTTCTCTGCTCCAAGCAACTGGTCGAGGTCCAAGTGGTGTGTTTTTGAAGGGGAATTATGTGTTTGGGTGTGCTGAGAATGAGAAGCACTGTCCACGATGAGTCTAAGACCACCTCATTAGTAGACGGCTTAAACTCGACTTAGTCCTTCCTTACTACTGCTGCTGCAGAATTATAGAAGATGCTTAAATGAACTGACAAGTTAGTAACTCTGCACTTATACATTATTTCATGAGCACATTAGTCATTATACCTGTATTGTTAGCATTGAATCCTGCTGTAACATATGGCAGTTTTATATAAACATGAGCTCATAAATCACCTCATATCCCATCATAGCTAAATCATCAAAGTTTTTTTTGTAATGCTAAATACAACCCCTAGCAAAAAATATGCAATCACCAGTCTCGGACGAGCATGCACTGAGACGTTTTATTCTGTAGATCAAACTCAGATAAAAAGCATGAAACAGTTGTAATGTCATTCCAAAGTGCAACATCTTGGCTTTCAGAAACACTAAAAGAAATGAAGGAAAAACATTCTGCTGGTCAGTAAATGTTACTTTTATAGAGCAAGTGCAGGGAAATAAATATTGAATCACTCCATTCTGAGGGAAGAAAATGGAATCATGAAAAACCCAAAGAAAAAAACAATCAAAACACATCACTAGTATTTAGTTGCACCACCTCTGGCTTTATGACAGCGTGCAGTCTCTGAGGCATGGACTTGATGAGTGACGAACAGTATTCTTCATCAATCTGTTGCCAACTCTCTTTGATTGCAGTTGCCAGATCATCTTTGCAGGTTGGACCGTTTTTTTAGGGCCCGAGCAGCGACCACTGCGAGGTCCCTATTGTTTTTGTAAAAATTATTATTATTAGGGCCCGAGCAGCGATCGCTGCGAGGTCCCTCTTGTTTTTGTAAGAATTATTAGGGCCCGAGCAGCGACCGCTGCGAGGTCCCTATTGTTTTTTGTTTGAATTATTATTATTATTATTATTATTAGGGCCCGAGCAGCGACCGCTGCGAGGTCCCTACTGTTTTTTGCTCGAATTATTATTATTAGGGCCCAAGCAGCGACCGCTGCGAGGTCCCTATTGTTTTTTGTTAGAATTATTATTATTATTATTATTATTATTATTATTATCAGGGCCCGAGCAGCGACCGCTGAGAACTGCAAACTTGACATGTATGTTTGTAGTCCAGGCCTGAAGCTATCTCTATGACAACATTCAGTTATATATGCAGCGCCACCTCGCCCTTGAGGCAGAAAAAAAAAATACACCACTTAACGGTATTTTTACAAAAATTGTAAACTCATTCTCAGTGTGATAACTAAGTCATTTATGAATATTCTTTTACTTTCCACCACGCAAAATGTTCACTGGCATCAGACCTATCCAAACATACGTATTTTTTATTTAGTTTTATTTATTTTTGATAGCCTTTATGGATGGTAAAAACAGTATCGTGAATGAAGGATATGCTTAATAACTCCCCGATACATGCTTCAAAAAATCCCAAACTTGACATGTATATTTATAGTCAAGGCGTGAAGGTATCTCTGTGACAAAATTCAGTTATAAATACTGCGCCACCTCGTCCTTGAGGCATTAAAAAAAAAAAAAAAAAAAAAAAACAACCCCACTTACGGTATTTTGAACAAAATTTGTGAACTCGTAAGTGTTATAACTAAGTCATTTATGAATATTCTTTTACTTTCCACCACTCAATATGTTCACTGGTATCAGACCGATCCAAACATATGTACTTTTTTTTTATTCAGTTTCATTTTTTTTTTTGATCGCCTCGATGGACAATAAAAGCAACATTGTGCAATGAGTACGAGCGATGATGGGTATATATACTTTTGCAAAAAAAAAACAGTCAGGTCAAGTAATTCCCTAAAAATAAAAAAAAGGGCGCTGATTTTTTGCAGATCTTAACTCTTTGACTGCCAGGCGTTATAAAAACAAAACAAAAAAATCCACAGTGCCAGCCGCTTTTGAGCATTTTAACTCATCTTTCAAGGCAAAAAGAACATTGTTTGCCTTTACAACATATACAATGTGGCTACGAAATGAAAGATCGCATTCCATTCATTGGAATTTTACTAATCATCATGAAACGTCTTTGGCAGTCAATTAACAATCACCACAACACATTGAGCTTGACACACACATCACACCTGGCAAAAAAAATTCACATGTAAAGTTTTATCATGCCATGTTCAAAGATATTTTGCTCCTAATGTGCCAGTACCCCAATGCGCGAGTACCCTAACGTGCAAGTACCCCAACGTGGCCCGGGCTGCAAGGACCCTTTATAGCTGCTCGCAGCTCTAGTTTTGTTTGTTTTGTTTTGTTTTTTCAATTTCCACCACAGGTTTTCAATTGGGTTGAGATCTGGGCTATTTGCAGGCCATGACATTGACTGGATGTGTCTTTCTCCAAGGAATGATTTCACAGTTTTTGCTCTGTGGCATGATGCATTGTCATCTTGGAAAATGATTTTATCATCCCCAAACATTTTTTTCAATTGAAGGGATAAGAAAGCTGTCCAAAATGTCAATGTAAACGTGCATTTATTGCAGATTGAACCACAGCCATCTATCTCCCCAGTGCCTTTGCCTGACACGCAGCCCCATATCATCAAGGACTGTGGGAATTTTGATGTTTTCTTTAGGCAGTCCTCTTTGTAAAATTACTGGAACGGCACCAAACAAAAGTTTCAGCGTCATCACCTTGTCCAATGCAGATTCGTGACTCATCACTGAAGATAACCTTCATCCAGTCATCCACAGTCCATGATTGCCTCTCCTTAGCCCGTTGCAGTCTTGTTCTTTTTTGTTTCAGCGTCAATGATGGTTTCCTTTTAGCTTTCCTGTATGTAAATCCCATTTCCTTCTGTCACATACATTGACTCCAGCTTCCTCCCATTTCTTCTTCATTTGTCTTGTTGTGCATTTTCTGTTTTCAAGACAAATGGCCTTTAGTTGTTTGTCTTGATGCTTAGATGTCTTCCTTGGTCTACCAGTACGCTTGACTTTAACAACCTTCCCATGCTGTTTGTACTTGGTCCAGATCTTCGATACAGCTGACTGCGAACAGCCCACATCTTTGGCAAACATAGGTGTAGAGTTACCTTCTTCAAGAAGTTTGATAATCTTGTCTTTGGTCTCGAGAGACATCTCCCTTGTTGGAGCCATGATTCTTGCCAATCCACTTGGTCAAGCAGCCCTCCAAGGTGTCATAACTGCACTGTTTTTAACTGCTGACTAACGAGCAGATGTCATTTGTGGCTGTTGCTAAATTAAGGAAAGGAAATTGACTGGGTGCGTCCTTATTTTCTGCTCAGAATGGCGTGATTCCATATTTATTTCCCTGCACTTGCTCTATAAAAGTAACATTTACTGACCAGAACAATGTTTTTTCTTCATTTCTTTTAGTGTTTCTGAAAGCCAAGATGTTGCACTTTGGAATGACCTTACGACTGTTTCATGCTTTTTATCTGAGTTTGACCTACAGAATAAAACGTCTGAGTGAGTCCTCGTCCAAGACTGGTGATTCCATACTTTTTGCTAAGGGTTGTATTACCGATGGAGAAAAACAAAACATCTCGATTATGCACATGTTCTTTGCATTTAAAAGCACTTATCTGTTGGGTTTGCTTCTTGTCATTGGCAGGTTGCAACTCTTTGGTGGATTTGTATGACGTTAACCACAATGTTGCCGACTCACCAGTAAGGAAAGTAGCTATTGGCTGTCCTAAAAGTCATGACGCCATCCCCTAATGTGAATCATTGCCGATTTGTATGTACCGTATTTTCCGCACTATAAGGTGCACCGCATTATAAGGCGCACCTTCAATGAATGACATATTTTAAAACTTTTTCCATATATAAGGCGCTACAGAAGGGGCTGGGGTTATGTTACACATCCATTAGATGGTGCTGCGCTAAAGGGAATGTCAACAAAACAGTCAGATAGGTCAGTCAAACTTCATTAATAGATTAAAATCCAGCTTTCTGACAACTCCATTCACTCCCAAAATGAATAAACAGCTGTTTTAATATTTTCTCTGAGGTAAAGTATTAGTATTAGCTAGCGATCCAAGATGGCGGGATCTTCTGCGCATCGCGTCACCGATCGTGCAGGGTCACCCATAGCATCTTGACAGCGAGACCTGTTGCGGCTCAATACTGATCCATATATAAGACGCACCGGATTATAAGGCGCATGGTCAGCTTTTCAAAAAATTGAAGGCGTTTAGGTGCGCCTTATAGTGCGGAAAATACAGTAATTGTAATGAACGCTGTAGGAGAGAGGAATAACGTGGAAGAGGCAATGATTGAGTTAAAAAAAACACACACACACACACACACACCCTAAATTACCTGTGACATCACAGTCTCCAGAACACCAGAAAAAGTCGCTAGATTTTTCATCAGTCCGCTTTGACAGGAAAAAGTCGCCAAGAGGCTTTGGAAAGTTGCCAGATTTTGCGAGAAAGTCAGACACCGCTTCACCCAAGGTAACAAAATACTGCTTTTCTTAAGTTAGTAACGTTCATTGTCGTTTCCTTATTTAAAAGTCCTCCAGAAAAAAAGTGTTCCAATCTGCACCCTTCCCTCCGCTGAAATAGCTGGTCTTTTTTCAGGGGGTGAAGGAGTAAATTCAGTGTTTTGTATGTTTGATGTGTTTTTAAAAATCCCCAGATATTGAATATATTTTATACTTATTTATAGGGATGCACGATATTATCGGTGCCCAATAATTCTTGGCAATTATCGACCAATTTGACGTCAAACAGACAAATCAGATAATAGAGAAATCTGCGGATAATTATCGGCAATTTGATTTCATAAAGATAAACCAGATAATAAAGAAATCCAGCAATAATGCCACGTTGGTCCATCTGTTGTAGTTGTGGCTCATATCAATAAAATTCAAATTCATGGTGCTTTACATACATTGAAACATTGTGCAAAGTTTATACAATGTTTCAATGTATTTGTTAAGCTGCATTGTCACCAAAACCGAAAAGACGAACTGGAACGCTCCCTTCGTGAGCGTTTCACTGCGTAGTTTTTTTTTTTTTTCAATGATTGCCGCTCATTCGTGCTTTCGTGCGCAACGGAGCGGAGGAGGTGTCTCCCTTGGTGAACTTTAGCGAGTCAACCAAAAGTGAGCACCACCAACTACTTCCACTTCTTTCCTGGGACTAAACAGCCGTGGCACTATTTTCTCCTTTTTTGAGGTACGTGATAGCACTTTCGCTTTTTTTAGTGGCAATCTGGTGGCCGGAATTTGCGCTGAAAATAGCTTTGGCATGGATGATGCTGCTACCTCGGTACAGTTCATTAGCAAGTAAACAGACTTAACCAGCACTTGAATGCTACTTCTTTGCTCACCATTCTGTCCCAGCTGGCGTGTCGTTGCGCTCGGGGTGACAATAGAGAGGACGCTGTGTGTGACTAGCCCGTACTCGAAGCCGATGGGCTGCCGCGAGGCGAAATGTGAAAAAAGTTCAATTTTTTTTAACTTTGGCGACGATGCGAGTGTGCGGATTTTCGTCATGAATGTACGGATTTTCGCTGCTGTGCACCGCGTCCCAGCGCGCCAAATGCGTCCTCCGCTTCGCCCCACGCACTTTCGTTCCGGTGCGCGCGAACGCCATTGACTACAATGCAAACGCGCCACCGAATCCCCCTCCCTCCCGCTTTTGGTGTGAACCCAGCATAAGACTTATAAAAGGACTCGAAAGTATATTTGTGTTCAAGTTAATTTTGCAAATAATTATCGGCTTATCGGTTATCGACATCGGCACTTCTAAATGATTGGTTTATCGATATCGGTTGAAAATGGCATTATCGTGCATCCCTACTTATTTATTGTACAGACTCGACCAATCCAAATCTACAAGGGACATCATCTGAGTTGTATGGTTGTTACTGTCCTGTATATGTGCCACATAATAGATAGATAGATAATAGATCCATCTTTCAACCTCCTGCAAACATGGCTATGAATTGTTCACTGTAAACACAATGGATGTGATGTTTAAAGTGATGTGAGCTTGTAAACTGAAAAAGAAGTTAATGTTTGTCTTTTGAGGCTTTTGTACAGAAATAAATGATGTCAACAACAATGTTGGAATAGTATCTGATTGTATCGTCGCTGTCCTGTGTCCTGTGAAAAACACTTATGTCTAGGGATGTCCCGATCGGAAAACAAGTCTGATCACGTGATTTTCAGCTGAACCGGCATCGGACGTAAACGATCGGACATCTAAACTTATAAAGGTCCCAAAGCTGCAAAATAATCCAAATGTGCAAATATCTTAATACTCCCTATATAGTGTCCTACTGAGGGGTCATGACATTTTGCAAGCCGTTGAAGCCACAGGGCGGCCATCTTACTCCTCCCATCTCGCGGGCATTATACAGCTCGTACATTCTGACACAGCCCTGGTCTATACTGGAATCCACAGGGCGGCCATCTTACTCCTCCCACCTCACGGGCATATACAGCTCGCACATTCGGACACAGCCCTGGTGCCTCCTGGAATCGCTTTTGGCTTAGGGTTAGGGGTTAATTCAAATCATTAATTGAAAATCCAAGTGCTTTAGTTTAGCATATAAACGGCACTCTCAACATGTCAAACCATCCAGAATTGTTACTACTTTATAAACATTTGTTAAAAGCAAACCTTGGCTGTGTTTGACTATCCACCCTTACACCCCTTCATTCACTGCATAGCCCCCCACTATATAGTTGCTTAATATGTAGTGCCCTCATTCCTGTAAACATCATTAAGCATATAATTTATACATGTATTTAAAGTGTATGGGACACGAAAAAAACTCACCCTAAAAGTATTTTTTAAAAAGAGTACAAGTACAAATAATATGATTTCAATGATTACTGTGTTAAAAACGCAATGACAAGTGTTTGTACAAATGAGATATTTATCGTGAATTTCCAAAACATGGCAGCTTACTGGCGACGCCCCCTTTTTTCGAGCCTGGACACTCGTGACGTCACCGCGAGTACGGAAGTTGGTGAAAACAATAGGAGGACTGGGGCTCCAGGTGGAGGAGTGGAACGTCACTTGCCTTTGGTGCCGGTTGGCGTGAGTCGCATCTCGTGGCCGTCCGGATTAATTAATAATTATACTGTATTAATTTTGATTTGTTGTACTTATGATACTGTGTGGTGTGCTCACCTAGTTGTCTTTGATTGTTGTAAACCCACATAGCTTTTTCTGTTGATTCTAAAAGTAGCGTTTTGTCGTCCAAACTTTTGGCGGTTGATGTAACGTCCCAACGGTCGTTTGTTGTACAGATTCCGCTTGCCCGAGACCCAGCGATTCACCACTGCCTTTCCTTGTCACACTGTGTTGCAGGTAAATGTTTTTCTTTTTGCTGTTTTATTTTTCATGGTGCTGTTTTGTTTTCCTTGATTGTATTAATGGCTCGAGCACACGACTCAGCGTGGCCGCCATTATTTTTGTATTTTGCCGTGACGCACTTTACGTTGCTTGTGATGCGTTCAGGGACAATCCGTGAACGAGATTGAAAGTGCTCTTTTTCTGTTGGATTGTATTTCTATGTGAATTTTGTTGTTTATTAAGAAGAAATGTTAAAAATAAACCACTATACGATCACTTTGTTAGAAATGTGTAACTGTTGTTTTATTTGATAATAGAGTAACTTTGTTATGTAAAGTCAGAACTACGAGGAGTGTTGGCGTGATTCCGCTTGCCCGAGACCCAGCGATTCACCACTGCCTTTCCTTGTCACACTGTGTTGCAGTGTTGCAGTGATCTGACATTAAAAGAACCTACAACTATC
The DNA here is from genome assembly GCF_051991245.1 of Festucalex cinctus. Classification (NCBI taxonomy): domain Eukaryota; kingdom Metazoa; phylum Chordata; class Actinopteri; order Syngnathiformes; family Syngnathidae; genus Festucalex; species Festucalex cinctus. The sequence continues at coordinate 3,996,366 of NC_135414.1, forward strand.
CACCCAAGTGTCTGTGATGCTTGAAGCAACAGCGACGTGGTGCTGCATTTGCCACATCCAGTAGTGGCCCGTCACATATATATATATATATATATATATATATATATATATTAAGGGTGTCACGATTTCGATTTTTTATCGAAATCGATCGAAATTACGTCACGATTTCGAGCATCGAAATAGAAGAGAGGACACACGATTCGATGCCCCCACCCCCCGCGCCCGCCGCCACCGCCGCCACCGCCACCTCCCAGGAAAGCAAATGAGACGCAGCCATTCAGCTACTAGCTAACGGCACTTGTTAGCTGACTTCTCCTGCAGTCATGATGGCAAGCGCGGACAGACACAGCAATGGTGCTTCAAGCCGCTCCCGCTTCTCTCGTCACCAGTTTGGAAACATTTTGCGTTCCCGGTGAGTTATGTCGACAACGTTCACGTTGTCGATAAAAAGACCACAGTTGCAAGATATGCTATGTGCGCGTACTGTACTCGGCCACGGTGTTACGCCCGGCTCGTCAAGGGGAAGGGAAGTAACACAATAACAGAAAATATAGAGTAGATAAACACGGGTCGACTTTAACATCTGAGTAGTTTTAATTGAAATTTCAGGCAGGGGTTTGACAAGGGAGTGAAAGTGGAAGGTGAACAAATAATAACCGCATTTGACAGAACTGACAGAACGGAGGAGAAACAACAATAACCAATAGGGGTATAATACACGGATACACAATAGCGTCGCGCTGGCACAGTCGTCCAATCGGAGTGTCGCGCTGGCACAGTCGTCCAATCGGAGTGTCGCGCTGGCACAGTCCTCCAATCAGAGTGTCGCGCTGGCGCATTCAAACTGAAGTACCATTATACGGGCACCAGCCGACACAAACACACACATACATACTAGGGGAGCGGAGCCGGCGGCGGGCCCGAGCCGCCAGCCGTAACAACGGGAAACACGACAAACATGACGGGACATTTACGCAGGCATCACAAAGATTTAGATTTATCAAATTCAACTAGAAGTGGGAAAACAACGGTCCAACCAACTATTTCATCCTCATTTACAGTGAAACTTCCACACACTTCAGCTCGCGCGAAACGCCAGATCCATAGGTCTATTTATAGCAGCAGACCTGCAGCCTTGGAAAACGCTGGATTCAAACATTTAATTAGTGTACTTGAACCACGCTACAGTATGCCCAGCAACTGTAAATGTTGGGATATAGTTTGTTCAGGCTGTATTTGTTCCATGACTTTGGATACAATATATTTTTTGTTGTTGTTGCACATTATTTTAAGAGGAACGCACAGCACACTGTTGTAACCAAAAACAGTCAATAGATGGCAGGCACCCACTGTGACTTTTTGTTTTTGTTTTTTTATTTTTTATTTTACACTTCAGTAAGAACAAGACGGTTAACTTTATATTGTAAATAAATTCTTTGAATTTGATCATTCCTGCCTAATGTCAATTATCATATATTACATAAATTTACACAAAAATAATATGGAAATTGCATCACCTATATGTAGCCGATCTTTTGAAATAAGATTTACTGTACAATGAATAGAACCAATGATCATAGACTAGCCTTAGCCTACAGAAGCATATGCCTCTGTGTTATAAAGTGGGGGAGCGGAAAAAAAAAAAAAAAAAAAAAAAAAATCGAAAAAAAAATCGAATCGTGACCCCAAAATCGAAATTTAAATCGAATCGTGGAGTTGGCGAATCGTGACACCCCTAATATATATATATATATATATATATATATATATATATATATATATACTTCCGTACTCGCGGTGACGTCAAGAAGTAGGCCACGTGTGTGAGTGGGTATATATATATATATATATATATATATATATATATATATATATATATATATATATATATATATACATATATATATATATATATATATATATTTATATATATGTATGTATATATATGTATATGTATATATATATATATATATATATATATATATATATATATGTATGTATATATATGTATATGTATATATATGTATATATATGTATATGTGTATATATGTATATGTATATGTATATATGTATATGTATATGTATGTATATATATGTATGTATATATATGTATGTATATGTATATATATATATATATATATATATATATATGTATATGTATATGTATATGTATATATATATATATATTATATATATTATATATATACTTCCGTACTCGCGGTGACGTCACGAGTGTCCAGGCTCGAAAAAAGGGTAAGCTGCCATGTTTTGGAAATTCACGACAAATATCTCATTTGTACAAACACTTGTCATTGCGTTTTTAACACGGTAATCATTGAAATCATATTATTTGTACTTGTACTCTTTTTAAAAAATACTTTTAGGGTGAGTTTTTTTTCGTGTCCCATACAATTTAAATACATGTATAAATTATATGCTTAATGATGTTTACAGGAATGAGGGCACTACATATTAAGCAACTATATAGTGGGGGGCTATGCAGTGAATGAAGGGGTGTAAGGGTGGATAGTCAAACACAGCCAAGGTTTGCTTTCAACAAATGTTTATAAAGTAGTAATATATATATATATATATATATATATATATATATATATATATATATATATATATATAATAGGAGGACATGGAGAACTACACGGATAGTAAGGGGCTTTCTGACTCGCTATCAAGTGTAGAGTTGGTATTTGACGTCCCCAAACACAACACAACACAAGCAGTCTTCAGACGAAGATATTTCAGCCCAGGAATGTATCCAGCTGTATCGGTTTGAGCCTTTTCTTGATGAAGATGCTGGTGCAACTGTGTCTGGTCATCTGCGTTACAATGAAGGTGGCTGTGACCAGTTTCAAACTGCCGAGGTAGAGGACGACATCGGCAGGCTCCAGAACACAGAATGGTAAATCTTACTCTTCAATTTAAAAGGAAATTATGGACTAATAATGCTGTTTATATTTATGTATGGGCAAAATAGCAAACGCTTTGTGGCCAAAATGTAGCTTGGTTTAGTCCAATACACTCAAATTATTATGCTTTACTTGTTATAGTAAAAAGCTAATTTATATTTGTAGAAGCAAAATAGAACTTATCCATCTTAAAATGCAAACCATAAACTAAATGCTGCTTACTCGCTGTCGTAAGAAGTGAAGCCACCACTGCCCCTTTTACATTGGCACATGCCAACCACTGTGAGACTCAATTCACAATGGAAAAGGTTTACAACATGCATTTTGGAAATTAGATTGACCTCATACCAGTCAGATGCATGACACTTTTTTTCTACTGAAGTGCTTGAAATACATAATCCAAGTAATTCTCAAATAATGAACAAATTCTTTGTAAATGTTATAAATGGCTGGGGGGGGGGGGAAGTTGCTTGTGCTTTGCAGGTGTTCCTGTGGTAACTGTGTAGCAATGGCAACAGTGAAGGAGAGCGTTTGCTGTCAGAGTCCGGAGCGCAGCAGAACCAGTGCATCACCCATCACTGGACGTTCAAAGCGGTGTGCCTCAGTGTGGAAGTCTTGCAGACCGCTTACTGATTCCTTCTTGTGTAGTGTCAGTAAAAAGGAGAACATTTCCATCGGATGACTACAAAGGATACCACGAAATATGATATAAATAAATGCAATTATACAAAAGAAATACATGCCTTTTTCTTTTCATCCAAATTATAAATGAACAAAGAGAGAACAATCAGCTATGCCTATAAATTTACAATTTTATTTTACAAATGGACAAATTGCATCTTGCAAGTCGTCACTCAAACTATCCAGTGATTCATCTCCCACAAAAATAAAAAATAAAATAAAAATATCGAAAGGCAGTAGCTCATTGTGCTTCCTCCAATTGGTCACAAAATCCAATATCCGAGTCTGAAATTGTCATGTCTAAAACTCAGCTATTACTCCACTGAAAAAGTTAACGGTAAGTAAAGTGCAAATCGTATGACCGCACAGCCTCTGCCTAGTCTGGCTTCTGAAAGTCTGCACACAGTGGTCGGCGTTCGTTCTGCATTTCCTGGTCCAGCGGCAGCTCTTCAAGGAGTGTGTCCTCATCCAGATTGGCCCCCTGACAGATGGTTGCCACAATCTTCTTAAGATCCTCCACATATTCTGTATTCTGTACATAATAACATACCCATTGAATTATTTAATCATGTTGTGCATGTATGCAAAATAATTAGAATTAACTTTCATTTCTATTTCTACTTTTTCCCATTATGTTGTGATTAGATTGAATTCTAATTGTGGATGTTGATATTTCAAATAAAAAATACATATGAAATGTTGGCTGCCCCAGGACTTTGTGCACAATATAGGACCGTCTCGAAAAATTAGAATATTATGGCTTTTTTTTATTTTTTTTTATTTTTTTTACCTGGTCTGAGGAAATATTCTAATATTTTGAGATAGGATATTTGAGCTGTAAACCATAATCAGCAATATTAAAACAATAAAAGGCTTGCAATATTTCAGTTGATTTGTAATGAATCCAGGTAATATTTACACCTATATAGCCATTTTATTCTTTGAAAAATGCACAATACATTTGTAAATTACATGTACATGACAAATTTGAACACTAGGTGGGGTGAGTAATTTGTTTTTCCATAAATTGGTGTGTTATCAATCATGTATGTATATTGTACAATAAATTTACTCACATTTCGGATGCAAACACCAGATACATCACCCAAATCATCTTCCAAACATGTCGCCTGTGTAGCAGATTCATTCGACTCATACTCACTCCATAAGCATCTCATCCACCATCTGAAACAAAGTTTGAGCTGTTGTTAACTTCAACACATATGCACAGCACAATACATAATACAAACTAAAATAGACAACAAATGGAAAGCTAGCAGTTCCTCATTAGAAATTGGTACCTTTTCATTGACTGTATATTCATTTGGCAGTGGTTATTTTTGCCACGAGCTGCTAAAATAAGTGCTGTGAACTTTCTAGATTGTAGTTCTTACCCCACATTATAGCTAAGTGACAGCTTCAGGGCCGGGAGCGGGTCAAACGAGTCTTCCTCGAAATGTGCGCTGTACAACACTGACGTTGGAGTCAGGTGACCATTTATCTCTCGTCCGTTGTACTTGCTTTGTCCATTTTTCGCCAAGAGCTGCATCTTGAGGGAACTGAAAAAGGCTCACGCCACCCTCCCTTCGATTACAACAAAATCCGGCCACGCAACGAGACGGCATTGTAGAAATTCAGTTGACGATAAAACACACAGCAGTCATAAGCTTGCAGCGGCAAAGCAAATTCGCTGACTTCCGTTCTTCCGCCGATGTAATATCCGATTCGGCCGCTAGAGCGCGCCAAATGGCCAGATTTTGCGCGGGTAAGTTAAAAATAAGGAAATCCATCCATCCATCCATTTTCTTGACCGCTTATTCCTCACAAGGGTCACGGGGGGTGCTGGCGCCTATCTCAGCTGGCTCTGGGTAGTAGGCGGGGGACACCCTGGACTGGTTGCCAACCAATCGCAGGGCACACAGAGACGAACAACCATCCGCACTCACACGCACACCTAGGGTCAATTCGGAGCGCCCAATTAACCTGCCATGCATGTCTTTGGAATGTGGGAGGAGACCGGAGTACCCGGAGAAGACCCACGCGGGCACGGGGAGAACATGCAAACTCCACCCAGGAAGGCCCGAGCCTGGACTCGAACCGGAGACCTCAGAACTGGGAAGCGGACGTGCTAACCACTCGACTACCGTGCCGCCAAAATAAAGAAATACTCTTTTAATATGTTTTGACTCGACAAGCCGCTCATTTTGTCGTGTACATTATATCGTTCCAAATAACATATTAAAAAAATGTCCTGAACTGTCCCATACACTTTAAGGCAAGTTTTAAAATTTCTGAAGTCGTCTTCAATTTCTAATGTTAAAAACATCATAAATCATGACGTTTCTATTAAGTACTGTCTCAAATGTTCTCCAATTTCGATACTATATGTATAGGATCGTATGCCAAGAAACGTTTCTTGTGAGTAGTAATATGGCTGCCTCGTGGTTTCAAAAGTCTTGGCCTATTGGCTATTCAGTAATATATACAGATGAGTGCTGCAGCTAGACTCCTCTCGGTTATTGAAAAGAACACAACGTAGAGCATAACGGATTACATCATGCATGTGTGAAACAAATTTTGCAGCTGGAACGGATATGGTACTAAGTACTGACAATGACATCGTCTCGTAGATCTGGTACCGACACAGAAAGTTGTCGCCAACAGCATTTCTCATACTGGCCAGGAGATGGTGGCAGCGTTGCGTCTGGAAACATATCTTGTTTTGTAACGATCCATCTCCAGCCAAAATTCCATTTGCTGAAAATTGCCTCGGTAAAGATATAACAAAATAAAGGGGAAAAAAATATGTATTAAATAATAATAATGAAAATCAACCAACGACAATGAGTTATTGCTTTTAAATTGTGGTTCAGATGTACTTAAAAAAAAAAAAAAAAAAAAAAAAAAAACTCATGAAACAGGCCCGGACAAAAACAACAAAAACCATAGATATTTTGTTTCAAAACTTTTTTTATGACAAATACTGAAGTCAGTTTCTATAAATTCTGTTTTATACTTGTGCGTTTGCTCTTGCGTAAATGACCGGCGTAGATCACATGATCTAATCGCGTCATGACTTTGAACTGCCGCGTAGCAGTGGCCGGGTTGCAAATAGTTCAATAACACGCGTAGCGAAATGCGAGCCAAGATGGCTGCGAGGTAGGAGGATGTGTTTTTTCAGATAGTTAAGGGGTTTGTGGTTAACAACGTGTTATGTAGGTACAACTGTTTACGTGTTATATATCTTTTTTATGCAACTTTTTTGAATAGAAAAGGGTGTCAAAGAAAGAAAAAGAAAAAAATTAGAAACGTTTCATCCGAGACTTTTTCAATGTCTGATAACGACGCAGTCGCCGCAGCTAAAATGGACGTTGTTGACCAAAAAGAAGGAAGATGAAGGTAACATCTTAATGGCAATTCAAGCTCTGTCTGCAAAGCATGATGAGACTTTTAAGAAAATATCAATCATTGAAAGAACAACTGAGGCCACTTCACAAGAGGTAGCTAAGCTAACTGTGACAGTCCTGCAACTTACTTTGGATGTTAACCAGCAAAAAGAAAAGATGGAAGGCATGGATACAGAAATTAAGAAGCTTCAGGCGGAAAATAAGCTGTTGAAAGCAAATGTTGCTGAGAATCAACGCTACAGCCGTCGCTGGTCCAGAACCAAAGTTATCACCATCCTGGATAAAACTGCTCCTTCCATCCGTGACTGCTTGAAGGAGGGGATCGACATCGTTCATCGAGTTGGGCAGCCGCGTCCAGACGGTTCGACCAGATCAACCATTGTCCTGTTCGCTTTGCGACGGCATCGGGATGCTGTATGGAAGGAGGCGAAAGGTTCGAAGTTTCTTCTCGACAACAAGCTACGGATCACCGAGGCTTTATCCCCAGAGGATAAAGCTGCAAGAGAAAAGCTTTGGCCTTTGGTCCAGAAAGCAAGAGAAAGAGGAGATAAAGCTGTCTTCCGTGGTCCTTTTGTCTTCATAAATGGCAAGAAGATGAACATCTCAGAGGTAACTTAAAATTACTCTCAGTGCGATGAAACAAATTTATCCGGAACTAGAATTTTGTTTATGTTATGGGACTGTAGAGATTTTCATTTAATGTACTTTCCAAAATGGTTATTTTCAGTGATTTTTTTTTTAAATAACTTTTTTTGTTGTTGTTGTTCTTCTTCTTCCCTTTTTTATTTAACTTGTTTTAATATCTTTTTTTTTCTCTCTGTAAAGAATTTATGTTAAAATTGTTTCCACCTGCCTTATGTTGAGCTAGAAATTTAAGCTCTTATACAGAAGTAGAATTGTATTTTTGTTTTCATCTAGTAATTATTGTTATTTTCTTTATTTTTTTGCCTTCTTCTCAAAGGTGTAGTGATTGTATTTGTATATGTCTTAGATTGAACTGCAAACTGGCGAATTTTTTTGTTTATGCGGGTACGGTTTTGATTTAAGGAAAATATATGTGTTTAATTTAATATTCACATAAAAAATGGGGAAAGTACTGTCAGAAACGAAAAGGAAATCTCTCCACACCCGTCACACACTGAATGACTTTTTGAAGATAATAGTTTCAGAATTTTGTCTGTTCCCAATACTTGTCTATGACCTACTTTAGTTCCTACATTATTTTCTTTTTTCTTTCTCTCTTTTTTTAAAGGGTTTTGAATCTACCTACTATTATATATTGTCAAGTGTTCAATGGTTTAATGGTTGTTAACCACCTCTTTTAGGTGTATTTTTGTCAAGTGCATCTTTAATTTGGTGCTTGGGATTTCAGGTTATCTGTTATAGTTTTATGGATTTTCTGTTCAATTCTCTTAATGTTATGTCTTTAAATGTTAAAGGTCTTAGGGATATTACCAAGCGTAAGTCAGATGTGAAATTTTGGAAAACACAATGGGGTCATTCCTCTTACTTTAGCCACGGTACTAATCACTCTGCTGGGGTATTGATTTTCATTCATAAATTTAAAGGGGATGTTATTGAGACTTTGTCTTCAAATGATGGCAGATGGGTGATTCTAGTTGTTAAACAAGACAATGCTACTTTTATTATTTGCAACATATACGGATTTAACTCTCATACTCTTAATAAGATACTATTTGATTTATTAATTTCAAAATTGAAAGATCTCGATAACAAATACCAGGGTGCACTCCTTATCCTTGGTGGAGATTTTAATGAGTGTCTAGATGACACGAAGGATAGATATCCTCCTAAACTATCCCAAACGTCTATATGCAATAATCTTGTGTCATTGCTTTGTTCCAATCTCTCCGTGACTGATGCTTGGAGATTTCTTAATCCTAATGAGGTGGAATTCACATGGTGTAATAGAAGTATGACATTAAAATCTAGAATTGATTTATTTTTAATACAGTGATACCTCGGCTGACGAACGCTTTAGCTCACGAACTTTTCGCCTCACGAACATTAAATTCGCGAGAATTTAGTCTCTGCTGACGAACTACTTTTCGGCGGACGAACCAAACCACGCGGTCGAACAGCACCACGGTGGCGGCCACGAGTATGGAGAGAAATTTGTGTCTTTATTTTCAATCAAACAAAAAAGGAATTTGCAATCAAAAAAAAATTTCAATCAAACAAAAAGGGGATTTGCAACCTCAAATAAATTTTAATCAAACAAAAAAGGGTTTTCATATAAAATAAAAATTTGCAAACAAAAAAAAACATTTCAAACATGGATTTGTATTTTAATAAAATCTTTTGCAAGTATTTTTTTCGTTTTGTTTGCGAATCTGTTTTTTGGTTGCGAATCTGTTTTTTGATTGAAACCTGTTTTTTGGTTGCGAATCTTTTGCTGTGTTGTGTGGGCGGGGTCCTCCATTCAACCGATGATAGAAGCCTTGTCATTGGTCAGCTTGGAAGCCGCTGCGACAACTTTCATTGGTCAGATAGGAATGGGGGTGTGACAATGTTCGTCTGACTATTTCCTGGTTCATTTTGTCCAGTCGCCGCCAGCATCGAGGTAAATATGACCCCCCCTTCGAGTTTTCCGTTTTGTTTATCTGACATTTATCTAAAAGCAACCCTTGATCTATCGTTTATCCGGTGATTTGTTCTAACCATTACAATTAACGTAATCACTCACTCAGCATTGCTTAGCCATGTTAGCTAGCTAGGTAACTGATGGTCCGATACATGAGTCAGTCATGAAGCTATGTTGTTGGCAGTCAAAACACAAATATACGGCTAATTTGGGATAGCTGTTAGGATGAAGTTTTGTTGTTGTTTTTTTACACTCATAAAGAAACCTTTGCATTTGTTTCACATACAGGCAGGGCTGGGAATCGAATTTATTTACACTAGCTGCTTTCCCTAAATCTTGGATGTTTGAAGTAGAGATTAAATTCGTGATAATTCTGTGATTATTATTTATTGGTCCTGGTTGTTTACTGTACGAGTCAGGTTGAAAAAGAGGGGGAACTCATGCACCGTCAAAGCGGTGACACTGCCACTACTAGGATCCAGGCCACGTAACCGTTTGATTTTGGTTAGTCTAGTCATGAATCGTGATGTTTTGTTGGTACGAGAAACGGCCCAAATAAACGGCCTGCTGAGATAGCTGTTATTATGCTTATTCATGATTATTTTATTACATTACATCATTGCATTAATAAAATGCTAATTATTAAGTTCTGGTCATTGAAATAAGTAGCCTCTGCTACATTTATTATGTCTTGGTTGTTTGAAATACAGAGGAAGTGACAGATTACGTAATATAAATACATTTAGTTCCTGTGATTGTTTCATTGTAGTTTTCCTGTTTCAATAATGTTCAAAACATGTGTCAAACATAACTTTGTCAGATTTTTTTTTTTACATGTTTGGTACTTAATTCAAGCACACTTTTCTTTACTTTTTAGATGCAGAAGATGAAGTTGGTGGTTGGTCACCTCTCTTCATGAGGTGATGCTGTGGATAACTGAGCAGGGCCATAAGCACCTGCTTATGTCAGACAGAGAGCAATTTAAAATATCAATAAACTTTGACCACAATTGTGAGGTACAAATGCCAGGTCACACATTATGTTACCCCCTGCACAAACACCATTACATTTCCAACTGCTCATATGAGTGATTACCATTCCTTTAAATCACATCTACTGACTGCTATCACCTTTGATGCCAGATTTGACACAGTGTAATTGAAAGGGCAAAAAAAAAAAAAATCACATCCATTTCATTTTTTTTTAGTAATTACAGGCTGTTCCTACCAAAATGTTTGTTTTAAGTTTAACAGTTCATTTTCTGAGCTTTCTTGATTTCTTGTTGGCAGGCCAATCATTTCTTGAGAAAAATGTCTGTCTAAAATCTATAAAATGTGAATAATTGACTGGTTGTTAGTTCATATGCATGCTTTTTTTTTATGAAATAAAAGTCAAACTGTTTTACACAGGAATTTATTTTCATTTTTTACATAAATTTAAATGACCCTTTGGGCCGCGAGACACTAGCACTAGAAGCAACATTGAGAGTCTGCAAATAAATGACGCGACCAAAACTCAAGGACTCCTTGTTTGGATTGATTTGCCGTAAAGCAACAAGTCTTTCCTCAGGTAAACGACAGTGGATGTCAGGTATAACGATCCCGTGTTCACCGTGATGGTCCAAGGGTAGTGTCTCTTCAGCTTGCTGGATCTGTAATATCAAATACATTTATGAAAGCTACAGTAACTCCAAGAACTTTTACTCATATAAAGTTTTTTCCTCTGGTTATGTACGCTTTTACCAGCAATAAAACTGCCCTGGCCTGCTCCTCTTACAGTAAACATGCATCTCGCTATGTCTACATTTTCTACCCCTTGGTCTGCTCGCACTCTAAAATAAAAAATCTAGTCAGTGTAATTGCAAAAGTACACCTACAACTCAGATTCCCCTTCTGTTTCAATCTGACTCATACAGTAAACAACCAGGACCAATAAATAATAATCACAGAATTATCACGAATTTAATCTCTACTTCAAACATCCAAGATTTAGGGAAAGCAGCTAGTGTAAATAAATTCGATTCCCAGCCCTGCCTGTATGTGAAACAAATGCAAAGGTTTCTTTATGAGTATAAAAAAACAACAACAAAACTTCATCCTAACAGCTATCCCAAATTAGCCGTATATTTGTGTTTTGACTGCCAACAACATAGCTTCATGACTGACTCATGTATCGGACCATCAGTTACCTAGCTAGCTAACATGGCTAAGCAATGCTGAGTGAGTGATTACGTTAATTGTAATGGTTAGAACAAATCACCGGATAAACGATAGATCAAGGGTTGCTTTTAGATAAATGTCAGATAAACAAAACGGAAAACTAGAAGTGGGGGGTGGGGGTCATATTTACCTCGATGCTGGCGGCGACTGGACAAAATGAACCAGGAAATAGTCAGACGAACATTGTCACACCCCCATTCCTATCTGACCAATGAAAGTTGTCGCAGCGGCTTCCAAGCTGACCAATGACAAGGCTTCTATCATCGGTTGAACGGAGGACCCCGCCCACACAACACAGAAAAAGATTCGCAACCAAAAAACAGGTTTCAATCAAAAAACAGATCCGCAACCAAAAAACAGATTCGCAACCAAAAAACAGATTCGCAAACAAAACGAAAAAAATGCTTGCAAAAGATTTTATTAAAATTCAAATCCATGTTTGAAATGTTTTTTTTTGTTTGCAAATTTTTATTTTATATGAAAACCCATTTTTGTTTGATTAAAATTTATTTGAGGTTGCAAATCCCCTTTTTGTTTGATTGAATTTTTTTTTTGATTGCAAATCCCCTTTTTGTTTGATTGAATTTTTTTTTTCATTGCAAATTCCTTTTTTGTTTGATTGAAAATAAAGACACAAATTTCTCTCCATACACGAGAAGCTGACGCACGCTCACGGTGTCCCAGTTCGTCACCCCCTTTCTTTTAGTGCGGACGCGGTTTGTGTTTGATAGACATTTTGAGTGTACTTTTGCTATTATGGGATCGAAAAAGACCCCACCACAGGCTAGTGTTAAGCCTAATGCTTACCAGCGAGGGACGGCGATTCGGCGGCGCGTTTGCATTGTAGTCAATGGAGTTCGCGCCACTAAAAAAAGCGAAAGTGCCATCACGTACCTCAAAAAAGGAGAAAATCGTGCCACGGCTGTTTAGTCCCAGGAAAGAGGTGAAAGTAGTTGGCGGTGCTCACTTTTTGTTGACTCGCTGAAGTGCTCCACTTCCTTGTTCACCAAGGGACACACCTCCTCCGCTCCGGTGAGCACGAAAGTGCGAATGAGCGACAACCGTTCCATAAACACTCTACGCGGTGAAACGCTCGCGAATGAAGTAAGTCTACCATTGCTACTATCCTTAAGAACTACCATCACAAAGTAAAATAAAACGACTTTATTATACAGTATAATTTATTTCTTTAATTACAATACAATAGCACATTTATTATACATAAAATAAGGTATATTTTTGTGTAGTTTTAAGGCTTATTTAGTAGAAAATTATGTTTTATAGGGACCTGGGAACGGATTATTCTCATTTTAATGGTTTCTTATGGGAAATAAATGTTCGGAAGAAGAACTTTTCGGCTTACACACACTCTCTGGGAACCAATTAAGTTCGTGAGCCGAGGTATCACTGTATCTTCATCCTCCCTTCAATTTGTTAAAGAAGTTTATCATCAATATGCACCATTAATAGACCACATGCAAATAATTTTGAAGTTGGGGGTAATTCGAGACAAGCCTGGTCTAAGAGGATACTGGAAATTTAATAATTCTTTGCTTAGTGATGAATTGTTTAATGAATCAATTAAAACCTTAATAAATAATACCCTAATTGAAAATGATAACAATAATTTTTGCCGGAAATGGGAATTTTTCAAATTTAAGGTCCGGTGCATTTCCATCAAAAGAAGCAAAGAATTAAAGAAAGAGAGAAACCTCCATGAAGCTGAGTTGCTTGCTAAGCTCGACAAAGAGAATATTACAAGGCCGCTTCTGTCAAAGTTTGATGGATGACATTCTTAATTAGATTAGGGGGGTCATGTATGGGTCATGATGACCTCTCCCTAATAAAGCTTAATGACCCTTTAATGACTTCCAGATGTCATATAATGAGGGTTAATGACCTTTAATGACTTCCTGATGTCATTTAATGAGGGTTAATGACCCTTTAATGACTTCCTGATGTCATTTAATGAAGATTAATGACCCTTAATGACTTCCTGATGTCATTTAATGAAGATTAATGACCCTTTAATGACTTCCAGATGTCATATAATGAGGGTTAATGACCTTTAATGACTTCCAGATGTCATTTAATGAGGGTTAATGACCTTTAATGACTTCCTGATGTCGTTTAATGAGGATGAATGACCTTTAATGACTTCCGGATGTCGTATAATGAAGATGAATGACCTTTAATGACTTCCGGATGTCGTTTAATGAAGATGAATGACCTTTAATGACTTCCAGGTGTTATATAATGAAGATGAATGACCCTTAATGACTTCCTGATGTCATTTAATGAAGATTAATGACCCCTTAATGAAGATGGATGATGTGTAGGTGGTGTTCCTACCTGTTTTTGCAGATATCATGGCTGACCCGGGTTCAAATGCTAATTGTTTGGTTAACTTCCGGATCCGGTGCACGCCCCCTAGATTGAGTGAATAATGAATAATAATGAGATTGAATGACGTGATCGGAGGGAGTGGTTTAGTATGGGTAAAACCGCCGGTGGAAAAGTAAAACAAGAAGTTTAAGGTAAGGTTAAACTGTGATACGCTAGTTGGTATTATGAAATTAAAAAACTCTAACATGAAGTTATACATTATATGTAAAAATGTTGTAAGAGTCGTTCGTGACTGCTGGGGTTGAATCTGAAAATAAACGGATAAAACTATATAATTTCCCCTTACTGATATAGTTACTATCTGACATTTTTGTTCAATATTCCTGTGAGTAGGGGGAAGCAGATGCAGTCAAAGATTCATGGGGAGGTCAAATGTATGTCTGTGCTTGTGTGTGCGTACGCGCATGTATGGCTGCATGAGGGTCAAAGAAGTGTGAGGACAGACGGGGTGGCTGAAGAAGTGTGAGGTAAACGGTGGCTATAATGTTGTTAGTTTGAAAAGACAACACTTCCTAAAACATATTACAAAAATATGCATCTACTTAGATCTGATTCTATTTATAATGATAATTTTATGTAGAAATTGGTGAAAAGCCATCATCAGCGATAGTCTCCTTACCCCTGCGAGGACAGGGGTGTTGGTCATAAAATTAAATTAGGCTGAAGAAGAACGGACACGCAGCTAATTGTGAGGGGCATTTTTGGTCTGAGAAAGGCGATTGTTCAATATTCCTGTGAGTAGGGGGAAGCAGATGCAGTCAAAGATTCACGGGGAGGTCAAATGTATGTTTGTGCTTGTGTGTGTGCGTGTGTGCGTTTGCATGAGAGCTGAACGGTGTAAGATTAAACGGTAACTGTAATGTTGGTTTTCAAGAAGACATTTCCAAAACTGCTTCTTTAAAAAAAAACATCTACACAGTTATCCATTTATGATAGTTTTATGCAGCAACCGATAGTTGAAACATCCGAGCTAACATTTTCTCAAGGATTTGAAAAGTGGTGACAAGTGAAAACTAATTAAGCTTACCTATAGGCGTAACGGTGTGTGGCTTTTAGTCCATCACATACATGCTCTGCATAGAGCATATATGCGTAGCAGAAAGGGCAGATGTCCCTATACACTCGTGAGAATTTTCTGAGGCTTGTTGGAGACACTAGGACTCTGTCACAGTTTGAGTGTGTGTGTTTCAATGACCATAATTGTTGGGGGGCTGGTGGATATGAGCGAGGGGGTTGGTTAGACGTCTGCCAGCGTGCTCTCCTTGGGATATTTTCTCAAATACTAAAACCCAAATGCCAGTCCTCTGAACCGAATGACCAGTTGTCTAAACACATTGAATAAATGTAACCCCTCATTTTCCAATGCCATAAAAACATTTTACATGAAGACACAATTCACAAATTGCTCTCATGCGATACAAAATGTTTACCACAAGTCAACAATATTTGAACACAACGGACTTAACTGGCGTTCACACAACAACTCAAAAATTGAATACACTTGTTGCTAATGATGTGACCACACCTATAAACTCAAGTTCAGAGTGTACAGTTTGCTGGAGAGTCCAAACAAGCGCAATGGATAGAGGCAGAGCCAGAGGAAGAGGAATTAGAGGAGGGAGAGGAGCAGGTCGAGCAATGCAAAAGTTACAAAATAGTAACATGGAATGGTAAGGGTATTCGTAAACACGAAAATAAAAATAATAATTTAACCATCTTATTACAGTCTTTCTCAATTGCTAATACACATTTATTGAAACCTGTACCCATTTTCTCAAAACCTTAAACACAAACACAAAAATTCTAACAATTTTCACAAAAGCCGTGACTTTTCACTTCAAAACCTATTATCCGGTATTCAAATCCGAACAATATATTCAGATCATACACACAGTAAGTCAAAATATATTCACCATGAGAGCATTTGTTACACGACATAAAATAATCTAACACAGAGCATCCAGGGTAGGTAGTCAACAGAGGTTTATTTTACATGCATCAACAAACATAGTTTTTGGCACTAGACAAATTACTAACCAAGTTAAAATTATGGTGAATTCAAATGAAATAGAAAGGGTGTATGAAAATAAATTCCTTGGAGTAGTTATTGATGATAAATTATGTTGGAAGCCACATGTAGAAAGTGTTAAAAGGAAAATGTCAAAAATCATCGGGATACTCTATAAAACTAAGGATGTCCTGAACATGAACTCATTATATATATTATATAGTTCATTATTATTACCATATTTGACCTATTGTGTGGAAATCTGGGGGACTGCATATAAAACAAACACTAACTCTGTTTTCAATTTGCAAAAAAGAGCCATAAGGATTATTAATCGTTCAAAATTACAGAATCAACACATCCATTATTTATCAAATTAAATACAATGACATTTTATGACTTGGTTGAGTTTAAAATAGCACAAATAATGTACAAAGTATATAACAATCTACTCTGCTATATTACTCAGACATTGTTTGAAATTAGACACAGTCCTTATGATATAAGGGGTACAAGTGTGTACAAAAAACCCAAAACAAGAACAAATATTAAGCAAAGGTGTTTCTGT
Organism: Festucalex cinctus; assembly: GCF_051991245.1. Taxonomy (NCBI): domain Eukaryota; kingdom Metazoa; phylum Chordata; class Actinopteri; order Syngnathiformes; family Syngnathidae; genus Festucalex; species Festucalex cinctus. The sequence continues at coordinate 4,013,184 of NC_135414.1, forward strand.
AAAAGGTGTTAATTTGTGGAATAATCTGGGAATTGACTTGAAAAGATGTGACTCACTTGTTGAGTTAAAAAAAAAAATGTTTAAATGCAAAGTTAAAAAAAATTACTTTTGTCAAATAAGAGCATGAAAATTGTATATAATGAGTATGAGTATATGATTTATAAATGTATTATGGTATATATTTAGGAATTTCATGTATATATGTTGCTGGATAATGCACGCATCATTTTATTTTTAAAAATATTAACCTAGTATTGTATCAATAATGAAATAAGTTTAAATGTATAATGTATGAGGGGTAGGACTAAATAAGTTAACTTCTTCCTACTCCCTTTTGAACATGTAAACTATGATGAGTTTGTTTTTTGTTTTTTCTTTTCTTCTTTTCTTTTTTAACTTTTGTTTCTCTGCTGTTTGTTTTTATGTTCAATAATTCAATCAATCAATCAATCAATCAAAAAACATGATAGAGTCAAAATGGGCACTTTTAACAAAAAAACATGCATTAGTCTTAGGGCAAAATAATTTAGGAATAGTGTGAAATGTGTTTAAGTTTTATCCAAAAAGAGTGGATGAGTTTTGAGAATTGGGTCTAAGCCTGAACCGTGTGTAAGGTTTGGTCACAAAAGTGTTTCATTCCAGAAATTAGTCTCGGAAACTGAGAATTTGCTTCATAGAACGGGGTTTAGTGTTTTAGCAACTGATAAAAACTGTTAAGTTAAAAGCGGACATGACAATACAATAACCTCACATAACAAAATCAGAACAACCCTATCTCAATAGTAAAGAATACATTCAAATATTCACACCAACTTCTAGGCCGTGGGGTGAACCCCAAAAAAGTGCCTAGAAAATGAGTTTCGCTCCACTGTCTGGGCACTACTTGTTCAATGCATTTTTTGATAGATAATACCCTTCTGAACTTTGGGTTAAAAGTTCACCCAATGTTTTCCTGCCCCAATTTTGTCACAAGCCAGAAATGCATATATAGGTAAATAACAAAAAACGAAAATCTTGTGCTGCAGTTTTTGGTTGTAAAACGTCTTGCATTAAATTTGGCAACAGAAAATCATTCCCAGATGTTATAAATACATGTACCTAACATCAGAAACAAGTATTGGTGGTTTGGTGCAATCATGTGAATTTAGATAATTAAATATATTAAATTTGTGCCAAAAAAACAAAAAACGCTTCAACTCGAAGTGAAACCAGCACACAGATGTGACATTTATCTATGTTTATGTTTCATATATGAAAACAATTCACAACCTATTACGTAATGAAAGGTACACAAGAAGCAGCATACATCGGCCAAAAATACTACCATGCACCACAAACCTGGAACAAGGCAAAATGGACTAGATGGAAATAGATGCATTCAGAGCCCAGATTATTATAACATATAGAATATTTATTAAAGTATCAGATTGTGTCATCACAGCATGTCATTTATACCCCCCGCCCCCTACCCAAAAAATATTAATAAAAAAATAATAATAATAAAATAAAAATCAAATGTGCATTCACAATAAAACCTTTGGAACTTCATTGGAACAGCTCTCTTTTTTTTTTGGCAGACCAATTTAACAAAGGTCTGTGTTGTGGAAAAATGTAATACAGACATTTTTATTTTTGCTTGAAAAGTGTTAAAATGGAGAGTTAACATCTTGATAATGAAACAAACAAAATGGCAGATTTTACATAGATTTTACAGCCCTGCACTGTAAAGTGTCCTCGTATGCCCTGTCATTTTCCAACCTGATGTTGTACCAGCCATGTGTTAGTGTCACTTTCTTGGCTTACATCAGTAGACTCAGTAGTTGATGTATCTGATGAGTGAGGTACCCTGTCTAAAAGTTTGTCAGTTGTTGGTAATGTCTCTACAAAAACCATTTCAGAGTTGTTGCTGGAAAGGGGTGTGAAAAACCAGCTGGGGGAAATCACGCCTCAATCTTCGTTTCAGTATATCCTGCCTGAAATAGAAAATTGAAGGGAAAGATGAGCACAAGATACACATATTCACATCACACTAGGGCTGCTCTATTATGGAAAAAAATAATCATCACAATTATTTTGGTAATAATTGAAATCAAGATTATTCTAAACAATTATATTTTGTTCAAATCAAGAAAATATTTCAACATTTGAAAATAAGACCATCACAATCATATGAAACTATAATTATGTAAGTTGCTTTTGGATCCAACAAAATTTATAATATATTATTATTATTATTATTATTATTATTATTATGACGTTAGCAAAAATTTGAAGTTGCGTACAGGTATAACCTTTTTGTTTAACATGTTTAATGTCCATTGTAAACATGTTTTGAAATCTGTATATGACTGTAATTTTGTTTGTTTTTACAGTTATTTTACACTGCACCTGCGGTCCTTTTTTAGATAAATTCTAAGTGTTCTTTTTAAAGTGATTAAAGGCTTCCTTTTTCTTTTAGTCCACCTGACCGTTGACCCGTCTAGCTGGACTGGCAGGGCTGTGAAGGGCGGGCTAACTATTTTATTTGTATTTGTTATTCTGAGGTCACTTCCCTTAGAAGTACTGATGCCCGATTGGTCACGGTGCGGCCACGCATAGGGTTTTATAGTTTGTAGTGTTAAGTGCTATATCGGGTTTTTGCAGTGCTGTGTATTGATATGACATTAGTTTTTATTGGAGTGCTGTGAAGATTTGCGCGTTTCGTTTGCTACACGTATTTTTGAAACCTATTTGGCTCACTGTCCATGTTTAGGCCGCTCGGTATGTAAATTATGCGCGGCAGTGATCCGGCACAGGGCATCTTCCTCCTCCTCCTCCTCCTCCAACCCATGATCTTCATCAACACAAGCAGACACATCAGAAGCTTCAGAAGCCTGTGGAGCAAGGTAATATTCGATAGATTCTAATGGTGTTAATTAAGCAATAGGAGATGTGCATTATTGTGGGATAAGGCATTCTTTTGCTCCCATCTGTACGATGGGCAGCCAGATCTGCCTGTTGGCTGTTAGTCTGTTGTGTCTTAGGTGACAAACTGTGGCGGCGATTGGACCACACAGTCATGCAGAGGAGGACCCAGAGTGAGATCGCAGATGCAACTGTGGAGGTCCACACTTACCTGGGGGAACCCAACATAAGCAGGATGTCAAAGCCCCTGTTCTACTGGAAGCTGCATATACATATACCCAAACCTTTACAAACTAGCAATAACCTTTCTCTGTACCCCGGCCTCATCCGTCCCTTGCGAAAGACTTTTCAAAAGCAGGAGAAATCCTATCTTAAAAAAAAGAAACCGTTTAAAGCCAAAAACTGGAAATGCTAGTTTTCCTCAATAAGAATGTATGAAAGGTGTCTTGTTGTTTATATGTCAATGTCTAAAATAAAGCAATAATTCTTTCACGCAACACACGCACATTCATTCAAATCACAACTCCCTGCCCTCTTGACCCCATCAAATCCATGGTATCATTTTAATCACTCTGTGTTGTGTACTGAAAGGTTTGGATCCCAAATGCAGACACAAGGTTTTCTCCATTTATTCACATCGAGAGGCAGAAAGTTAGACGCTGTACACAGGAACAGGTGGACAATAATCCGGAAAACACACAAAATTCCCAGACCCTTAGACAGCAAACCAACCTCATTGGTTGTGGCCAGACATGTGAGTACCAGTACTGACATGGAAAAATAATCATGGGCTTCATTTATTTCAATTGTCAAATGTCACCAGCATACCCTAAAAGACCAAAATGTCTCTCCGCCTGACAAATTACCATCAAAAGTGATCAATTTCAAAAATTTTATTGTACATCTCGCTGCCTCAAATGTTTGTTAAAAATTCCACATTTATAACCTTCAATTTAAGTCCAAGATAGCTTTATTTTGAGTATTAGAGGCGCTATAACCAAAGTACTCCACTGTATCCTAAATCTAGGGGGGACGAAAATTCCCGAATTACCATTCCAAATGGGATTAAGTTATTTTTCTGAATCTAAATAAAATCTTAATATTTTAAACATGGGTTATGTAGTACTTTACTGTCTGAAGTGAATTACATAGAAAGTAGGGCTGTAAAGCGTTAATAGATTATCAAGGCACAACATTAATCATAATCACACAAAATCCGCGAACCAAATAGGAGATTTAATAAAAAACAAGATGCTTGAGTTGCAACCCGGCCACTTTTTTTTTTTTATATGCTTTTATTAACACAGTTCAACACAGCTTTACATTTAAGAATACGTCTTACATACATAAAATATATGAAAATCGTTATACAGTTTAAAGATAAAAAAATAAACATTGACATGAACACAGGTCAACCATCATTGGATATTACACAAACGCAGCATCATAAGAGAAAGACTTCTAACAGATTTGACAGTTTACTGCTTTTCTTATTGTTGATTAATTTTACAACTTTGAAAATAGATTTCAATTCCAAAAGGAAGCACACAAATCTGGGGTTGGATTTAGAAAACTTTTGTTTGTGAATAAAAAACTTAGCATAAAGAATAACAAAATTAAGTAAATATTCAAAGTTTTTGTCTTCTGAGTTACTATAGTAGCAAACTACATCCTTTAGATTAAGATTGTAAGAGGTTTTAGAAGCTTTAAAGAAAAAAGCCACTAAATCACACCAAAACTGTTTAGTAATCACACATTCATAAAATAAATGAGATACAGTTTCAACTTCATTTTCACAAAAAGTACAAAGGTTGCTAATATCGGCAAATTTGGATATAAAATAATTAGTAGGATATATATTATGTAAAACATTAAGATGTATGACCTTGGCTTTATTAATAATACAATATTTATAAGGTAAAAGCCACACTCTTTTCCAATTTATATCTATAACTTTAGAATCCCAAAAAAACTTTCCTCTAGGCACAATTTTGTTCTTTCTTTGTAAAATCGGGCGTATATGTTTATTATTACATTTTGTGTCTGTTAATTCAATTCCATCAAGTTTCAAAACAGGAAGTGTTAAAACAGTTCTATTATATTTTAAATGATTCACCATAAGTTGAACCAGCCCATTTGGAATAGCACGTACTACTAAGTTAAAGGTCTTGAAGGGAACTGGAAAATTATGGACAGACATGAATTGTTCATAAGACAGCATACTACCAGATTCATCAAATAAATTACAAACATGGTTAATTCCTTTTTCATACCAAGTATGAAGGAATATAGACTTATTTCTGACAAGTATAGTAGAATTGTTCCAAAGGAAAGTTTTGTGGGGAGAAAAATTGTGAACAAAAGCCAAAAGCCAAGCAAGAAGGGCCTGTTGATGAAAATTTGATCTTGACAGGCAATTTGTTTGGCAAAAAATTACATTGAAGAAGAAAATGTAGCCCACCAATTTTGTTGAAAATATAATTGGGAATAAAATACCAAATTGAATCTGGGTTAGAGAGACATTTTTTTAACCAAGTAATCTTAAATGTATTAGCAACATCACAAAAATTCAAAACTTCAAAACCACCCTCTGCTTTGCAATTGGATAGCACCCGTTTCTTGAGCTTGTGAGACTTATTCTTCCAAATGAAGTCAAAAAATATCTTATTTATTTCAGTGACTGTTGATTCCTTCATAAAAAGAGATAACGATGGGTTAACAAAACGAGATAAACCTTCAGCTTTAGAAAGGAGAACCCTTCCTATTACAGACAGATCCCTTTGAAGCCATAAGCCAAATATATTCCGAACCTTTTTGAATCTACAGTGATACCTCGGCTCACGAACTTAATTGGTTCCCAGAGAGTGTGTGTAAGCCGAAAAGTTCTTCTTCCGAACATTTATTTCCCATAAGAAACCATTAAAATGAGAATAATCCGTTCCCAGGTCCCTATAAAACATAATTTTCTACTAAATAAGCCTTAAAACTACACAAAAATATACCTTATTTTATGTATAATAAATGTGCTATTGTATTGTAATTAAAGAAATAAATTGTACTGTATAATAAAGTCGTTTTATTTTACTTTGTGATGGTAGTTCTTAAGGATAGTAGCAATGGTAGACTTACTTCATTCGCGAGCGTTTCACCGCGTAGAGTGTTTATGGAACGGTTGCGGCTCATTCGCACTTTCGTGCTCACCGGAGCGGAGGAGGTGTGTCCCTTGGTGAACAAGGAAGTGGAGCACTTCAGCGAGTCAACAAAAAGTGAGCACCGCCAACTACGTTCACCTCTTTCCTGGGACTAAACAGCCGTGGCACGATTTTCTCCTTTTTTGAGGTACGTGATGGCACTTTCGCTTTTTTTTAGTGGCGCGAACTCCATTGACTACAATGCAAACGCGCCGCCGAATCGCCGTCCCTCGCTGGTAAGCATTAGGCTTAACACTAGCCTGTGGTGGGGTCTTTTTCGATCCCATAATAGCAAAAGTACACTCAAAATGTCTATCAAACACAAACCGCGTCCGCACTAAAAGAAAGGGGGTGACGAACTGGGACGCCGTGAGCGTGCGTCAGCTTCTCGTGGCCGCCACCGTGGTGCTGTTCGACCACGTGGTTTGGTTCGTCCGCCGAAAAGTAGTTCGTCAGCAGAGACTAAATTCTCGCGAATTTAATGTTCGTGAGGCGAAAAGTTCGTGAGCTAAAGCGTTCGTCAGCCGAGGTATCACTGTATCTAAAAAATTTTGATGTTGTCTAACCGTAATATTTTTAGATATGACTATTCCTAAATACTTAACTGATGTCTTCAAAGGGATATTATCTATTACAGAGTTTTCAGTCATGTAATGACAACATTTCACATTTGGTCTTATTCAGTTTTAGACCTGAAGCCTTAGAAAATCTTCAATTAGCGTTATAGAATGAGCAACTTGGTTCTTGTCCTTCAGAAACAAGGTGGTGTCATCGGCCAATTGAGAAATCCTCAGTTCTCTGCCAAAAATTGAGATCCCTTCAAAATTTATATCCATACGTATATAAATAGATAATTGCTCTGTAACAATAATAAACAAAAAAGGGGAGATTGGGCAGCCCTGTCTAACACCTCTATTAATAAGGAATCTGCTGGAAGTACTCTGATTTATCATGACGGAGCTATTGATACCATTATAAAACATACGGACAACATCAATAAATGTTTTCCCAAAGCCAAAAGCTCTAAGAGACTCCATAAGAAAATTATGCTCAACAGTGTCGAAAGCTTTATAAAAGTCCAGAAACAAAATAAGTGCTTTCGATTTGACATTGTCCGCATAATCTAGCAGATCTAAAATCAGTCTTATATTACAGCTAATATGACGATTTTTCATAAATCCTGTCTGTGTTTGAGCAATAATGGAATGGAGCTCTTTTTTAAGTCTATTTGCATAAACCAAGGCTAATATCTTGTAATCTATAGTCAAAAGAGTGATAGGGCGCCAATTTTCTATGAATAAAGTGTCTTTGTTTGGTTTGGGGATAAGAGATATTACCCCTTGCTTCATTGTAGTAGTCATCTCTCCTTGACTGATGCATTCATTGTACATGGCAATTAAAGGAATATTTAGTAGATCCCAAAAATGGGCATAGAATTCAATAGACAAACCGTCAATCCCAGGGGACCTCCCCTTCTTCATAGACATCAAAGCGTCCTTAATTTCTGCAGAAGACAATTTAGAGTCACAAGATAATCGGAAATCTTCATTAATCAAGGGGATACTGGAATTAACTTTTTTCAAAAAACTCACAATCTCTTACATTGAATTTGGTGTCATATAGATTTTTACAAAAAGAGCTCACAAAAGAAGATATTAACTTATGATCTTTAGAGAGATTTCCATCAATATTGAGGTCAGTCAAGGAGTTTCTTTTGAAATTCCTTTTCTCTAGCGCGAAAAAATAACTAGTATTTTTTTCTCCCTCCTCCAACCATCGGGCCCTGGATCTAATAAAAGCCCCCTTTGCCATGTCCAAGTAAATTTGATCCAACTGTAGTTGAATATCCTTCAATTCAAGTTCCTCGTCTAAGGTGAGACTATTAATTTTTTAATAAATAGTCGAGAGAGAGAATATTACAAGGCCGCTTCTGTCAAAATTTGATGGATGACATTCTTAATTAGATTAGGGGGGTCATGTATGGGTCATGACCCCTCCCTAATGAAGCTTAATGACCCTTTAATGACTTCCAGATGTCATATAATGAGGGTTAATGACCTTTAATGACTTCCTGATGTCATTTAATGAGGGTTAATGACCCTTTAATGACTTCCTGATGTCATTTAATGAAGATTAATGACCCTTTAATGACTTCCAGATGTCATATAATGAGGGTTAATGACCTTTAATGACTTCCAGATGTCATTTAATGAGGGTTAATGACCTTTAATGACTTCCTGATGTCGTTTAATGAGGATGAATGACCTTTAATGACTTCCGGATGTCGTATAATGAAGATGAATGACCTTTAATGACTTCCGGATGTCGTTTAATGAAGATGAATGACCTTTAATGACTTCCAGGTGTTATATAATGAAGATGAATGACCCTTAATGACTTCCTGATGTCATTTAATGAAGATTAATGACCCCTTAATGAAGATGGATGATGTGTAGGTGGTGTTCCTACCTGTTTTTGCAGATATCATGGCTGACCCGGGTTCAAATGCTAATTGTTTGGTTAACTTCCGGATCCGGTGCACGCCCCCTAGATTGAGTGAATAATGAATAATATTGAGATTGAATGACGTGATCGGAGGGAGTGGTTTAGTATGGATAAAACCGCCGGTGGAAAAGTAAAACAAGAAGTTTAAGGTAAGGTTAAACTGTGATACGCTAGTTGGTATTATGAAATTAAAAAACTCTAACATGAAGTTATACATTATATGTAAAAATGTTGTAAGAGTCGTTCGTGACTGCTGGGGTTGAATCTGAAAATAAACGGATAAAACTATATAATTTCCCCTTACTGATATAGTTACTATCTGACATTTTTGTTCAATATTCCTGTGAGTAGGGGGAAGCAGATGCAGTCAAAGTTTCATGGGGAGGTCAAATGTATGTCTGTGCTTGTGTGTGCGTACGCGCATGTATGGCTGCATGAGGGTCAAAGAAGTGTGAGGACAGACGGGGTGGCTGAAGAAGTGTGAGGTAAACGGTGGCTATAATGTTGTTAGTTTGAAAAGACAACACTTCCTAAAACATATTACAAAAATATGCATCTACTTAGATCTGATTCTATTTATAATGATAATTTTATGTAGAAATTGGTGAAAAGCCATCATCAGCGATAGTCTCCTTACCCCTGCGAGGACAGGGGTGTTGGTCATAAAATTAAATTAGGCTGAAGAAGAACGGACACGCAGCTAATTGTGAGGGGCATTTTTGGTCTGAGAAAGGCGATTGTTCAATATTCCTGTGAGTAGGGGGAAGCAGATGCAGTCAAAGATTCACGGGGAGGTCAAATGTACGTTTGTGCTTGTGTGTGTGCGTGTGTGCGTTTGCATGAGAGCTGAACAGTGTAAGATTAAACGGTAACTGTAATGTTGGTTTTCAAGAAGACATTTCCAAAACTGCTTCTTTAAAAAAACATCTACACAGTTATCCATTTATGATAGTTTTATGCAGCAACCGATAGTTGAAACATCCTAGCTAACATTTTCTCAAGGATTTGAAAAGTGGTGACAAGTGAAAACTAATTAAGCTTACCTATAGGCGTAACGGTGTGTGGCTTTGAGTCCATCACATACATGCTCTGCATAGAGCATATATGCGTAGCAGAAAGGGCAGATGTCCCTATACACTCGTGAGAATTTTCTGAGGCTTGTTGGAGACACTAGGACTCTGTCACAGTTTGAGTGTGTGTGTTTCAATGACCATAATTGTTGGGGGGCTGGTGGATATGAGCGAGGGGGTTGGTTAGACGTCTGCCAGCGTGCTCTCCTTGGGATATTTTCTCAAATACTAAAACCCAAATGCCAGTCCTCTGAACCGAATGACCAGTTGTCTAAACACATTGAATAAATGTAACCCCTCATTTTCCAATGCCATAAAAACATTTTACATGAAGACACAATTCACAAATTGCTCTCATGCGATACAAAATGTTTACCACAAGTCAACAATATTTGAACACAACGGACTTAACTGGCGTTCACACAACAACTCAAAAATTGAATACACTTGTTGCTAATGATGTGACCACACCTATAAACTCAAGTTCAGAGTGTACAGTTTGCTGGAGAGTCCAAACAAGCGCAATGGATAGAGGCAGAGCCAGAGGAAGAGGAATTAGAGGAGGGAGAGGAGCAGGTCGAGCAATGCAAAAGTTACAAAATAGTAACATGGAATGGTAAGGGTATTCGTAAACACGAAAATAAAAATAATAATTTAACCATCTTATTACAGTCTTTCTCAATTGCTAATACACATTTATTGAAACCTGTACCCATTTTCTCAAAACCTTAAACACAAACACAAAAATTCTAACAATTTTCACAAAAGCCGTGACTTTTCACTTCAAAACCTATTATCCGGTATTCAAATCCGAACAATATATTCAGATCATACACACAGTAAGTCAAAATATATTCACCATGAGAGCATTTGTTAGACACGACATAAAATAATCTAACACAGAGAATCCAGGGTAGGTAGTCAACAGAGGTTTATTTTACATGCATCAACAAACATAGTTTTTGGCACTAGACAAATTACTAACCAAGTTAAAATTATGGTGAATTCAAATGAAATAGAAAGGGTGTATGAAAATAAATTCCTTGGAGTAGTTATTGATGATAAATTATGTTGGAGGCCACATGTAGAAAGTGTTAAAAGGAAAATGTCAAAAATCATCGGGATACTCTATAAAACTAAGGATGTCCTGAACATGAACTCATTATATATATTATATAGTTCATTATTATTACCATATTTGACCTATTGTGTGGAAATCTGGGGGACTGCATATAAAACAAACACTAACTCTGTTTTCAATTTGCAAAAAAGAGCCATAAGGATTATTAATCGTTCAAAATTACAGAATCAACACATCCATTATTTATCAAATTAAATACAATGACATTTTATGACTTGGTTGAGTTTAAAATAGCACAAATAATGTACAAAGTATATAACAATCTACTCTGCTATATTACTCAGACATTGTTTGAAATTAGACACAGTCCTTATGATATAAGGGGTACAAGTGTGTACAAAAAACCCAAAACAAGAACAAATATTAAGCAAAGGTGTGTTTCTGTAAAAGGTGTTAATTTGTGGAATAATCTGGGAATTGACTTGAAAAGATGTGACTCACTTGTTGAGTTAAAAAAAAAAAAAATGTTTAAATGCAAAGTTAAAAAAAATTACTTTTGTCAAATAAGAGCATGAAAATTGTATATAAGGAGTATGAGTATATGATTTATAAATGTATTATGGTATATATTTAGGAATTTCATGTATATATGTTGCTGGATAATGCACGCATCATTTTATTTTTAAAAATATTAACCTAGTATTGTATCAATAATGAAATAAGTTTAAATGTATAATGTATGAGGGGTAGGACTAAATAAGTTAACTTCTTCCTACTCCCTTTTGAACATGTAAACTATGATGAGTTTGTTTTTTGTTTTTTCTTTTCTTCTTTTCTTTTTTAACTTTTGTTTCTCTGCTGTTTGTTTTTATGTTCAATAATTCAATCAATCAATCAATCAATCAAAAAACATGATAGAGTCAAAATGGGCACTTTTAACAAAAAAACATGCATTAGTCTTAGGGCAAAATAATTTAGGAATAGTGTGAAATGTGTTTAAGTTTTATCCAAAAAGAGTGGATGAGTTTTGAGAATTGGGTCTAAGCCTGAACCGTGTGTAAGGTTTGGTCAAAAAAGTGTTTCATTCCAGAAATTAGTCTCGGAAACTGAGAATTTGCTTCATAGAACGGGGTTTAGTGTTTTAGCAACTGATAAAAACTGTTAAGTTAAGGTGCCACTTGCTACATTCGTAAAGAGGCAAGAGAAATTATTTCGCTTCTCAAGTCTCAGCCCAGGCTAGAAAATGTAGAATTTTCTGGTTGTCTCGAAAGTGACAAGTATCTGAAAAGTCGTGTTTTTTTGTGTGTGTGTGTTGCAAGCTGCTCTGCTGGAATTAGAAGAAAACAAGAAGGCGTCTCGTATCAAACACATGCACTTCCTGCAGTCGCTCAAGAACACAAGCCGCCTCTCACAGCCCAGCAAATCCAAACATACCAGATGAACATCTCATAAAAAAATGATCTATCCACCAACATTTATTTTTAATAAAACGATAAAAACCTGAGCTTCTCTGTCTTTTGTTTTCCTCCTCTCAAAATGAGTTCTCCCTTTGGGTTGCAAGGGGGCGCTGTGGACTATTGAATGTATTGATCCACTACTTTAATGGGTGGCAAATCCTCCCCCGATGAATTGCAGTAGGAAGATGTGTGTCTACGTGCATGTCACCTCGTCGTCGCAGCCGATATCAAGCCGGAGCAGGCGGAAGGGATGCGCCACTGACTCACACCGAGAGCTACTGGACGACTTCAGGTGAGAGCTGCCACACGCAGATGACACTTAGAAAACAGCCGCCGTGGCAAAATGTTGGAAATCACTAAAGTGAAAATTAGCTTGGAATAGGGAACTTAAATGTAGCAAAAATTACATTTTGGTGTTATTGTGACAAAAACAGATTTCATGTAAATGCAGAGGCTGGAGAAGCGTGAGGTAAGATGCTTGTTTTGTAATTTAGCATGTTGAATGGGACTTTATTGGTATTTTTAAATTATTTTTAATTGGTTGGGTTAAGGGGTGAGTACAGTGTTCCCTCGTTTTCCGCTGGGGTTAGGTTCCATAAAATACCCGCAATAAATGAAATCCGCGAAGTAGTTAGCTTTATGTTTTACAACTCTTATAAATGTTTTAAGGCTCAAAAATCCCAGACCGCACAATTTATACACTTTTCTCATTGAGGAATTTACATGTTCTCCCATTTCTCTCTTGTTCAAACATTGACAATGTTCAAACCTTCATAAATTTTATAAAATGGGTATATTACTGTAAAAAAATATGCAAAATTGCACTTAAAAAAAAATCCGCGAAAAGTGAACCGCGTTATAGCGAGGGAAGACTGTACCGTAATATTTCACTCTACATGTTTTTATTATACAGTTTAATCAAATGTTTAAAACTTGATACAGTTCTTGCAAATAAATATGTTGGATTGTCAGGCTTTTTAAAGCCTGGTTTATCTTTGTCAGATGCCACACATAAAGATAAAAACATGGGCATTTAACACCTTTGTGTGTAAGGTACGCAAATAATCTCATCACAGCTCCCTCACAAACATAAAGATTATCTTCTCAATCAACACTGGTCAAGATTCCAGTCTTCCGTGAGAGACCTCTCGCGTGATTATACGTGATCTAATAAAAAACTAATAATAATAAAAAAAAAACTTTTTTTTTTTTTTTTTGCTGTAAGAGGAGACACACCATGGAAGACAACAAACGCGACGAACTGGAAGTATTGATGGTGGTTTGCGGACTACTCCCACAAGCTGGTCCTCCATGGAAGAGTTTTGGAATTAATAGAAGCATTAAAAAAATAAATACTTTGTGCTTCTGGTCGGTATATGCGCACGTCCGTCTTTTTCAGTTAGGGCGCCTCTTGATTGGCTACATTCCGTTTGACGTCACAGTTGGTGGCGCAGCCGCACCTCGGCGTCCCCGCCGACGTTAAGATTTTTGTTCATTATTTTAACATGTTCATCAGTGGCGTTCCTAAGCAACTTGGCACCCTTGGCAGGATTTCTGGTAGTGCCCCCCCAACCGCCAAGAGGGGGTCTTATTAGACCCAAACATAAACACGACCCTGCGCAACTTCTTAGACCAACCACAAAATAATTTATCATAAACTCACACAGGGCACACGGTATCTTCACGTCTCTGGAATTTTAAAACCGCAGTTGCAGTTCAAAATTAATAATATAGTACTTGTACTACAATAAATCACTTGTATGGGATAATGAGAGCCTAGCAAAGAACGAACTTAATTATTTGCATCAACCATTCAGAGTGAATGAATCGGGACTCGCAGAAGTTAGGTTTACATTTCACAAGACTTGTTTTTTTTTTCTGGTCTGCTTTGCTTTAATTTCATTGTTGATGGTTCTTATAACTGGTTCTGATGATGCAGAACAATAGTGCTAACTCAGTACCTTATGAGCGAAAATTTATTTCTACATTAATTTCTCACTGATGAAATCTGCATTTAGAGCATCTCCCACACTTATTTTATACTTATACCATACGTCACACAGTGATATTTTCGCTGCAGAGGAAGATAACGTATGCTGCGGAAAAGTCAACTTACTTTAAGTCTGGCAACGCAAGATGGCCGCCGCCGGCTTCACTTTTTGCTACAGCATGAGCAGCCCAGTTTAGTTTATTCAGTACGTCCGTGCTGTATCAGCCTGCGCATCCACCTGATAGTCTGACCGTGATCGTTATTTATTTATTTATTTATTTTATTTCATTTTATTTTATTTTATTTTTTAAGCCTTGATCCAGGACAGCACACTAGCGTTTTCATTTCATTTTCTTAACTAAAGAGCCAGACCTGTCACCAGAAAGAAAGTGCAGGGGGGGCACTTCATCAACCTAAATCTGATGTTTTTGTATTTTTTGCAACCTAACGCCAGCAGAAAACGAGGGAACACTGTACATGAGATTCAAGGTGCATTTTCGTCAACAATAAAGTTTTGCTCTCTCTGTCCACTTTCACACCACAGTCTACACTTCTGTAGGAGTGTGCAGATCATTGTTTCATTTTGACATATTGAATAGTAAAAATAACATTCAGTAAGGTTTCATAATTTTATAGAACACAGGAAAATATAAATGTGTATGTACAACACTACATACTTTGTCCAGCACGTGTTTACACTGCACCAGCGAGCGTGTTTTGATTGTCTAGCTGTCATTTATCAAATCTACTCTGTAGTTTACTCACTTCTACTTGGTGGCGAGCTTTTCCTATCCCCCTGCTCATCACACTGGAGTTGTTTTTGTACGCCGGCCGATCCTGTTGTGTTCTTCACTTATGACACGTGCAGCGAGCAGTTTTTTGTTTTTTTCGCTTGTTTCAGACCTTAACGAGACACTAAATTGTTGTAAATTGATTGACGTTAATGTGCGAAGACGACCCTCCCTCCAAAAGCGAACGCTATAGTGGGAATGGGGGGGCTGGTCGTTGTCCGCTGTCAATAATGACTCGGTTCCCATCGTTCACATTAACGAGCCATTCAAATGACTCAATTCGTTCATCATTAATAAACTCCAACGCGGCTGAAAAGGCGGCCAAACCAGCGTCCGGTTTAGGGTTGCGCATGACTGCTAACATTGCTGTTAGCTCGCTGTTAGCTAGCAGTCACGGCTAAACGCTGGCAACAGGCGACGTACAATACAACATCAACATAATTATGTCTTATTAGCCTCTTACCTGGGGCTTGAACGTAACTTCAGGACTATGTTGTGTTACTGACGTCTGGCCCAGCAGTTTGGTGCACATGGATATTGCCATTGTTCAAAAACTCCAAATAGAGGCGCACATCTACAGCACCGATGACGCGCTTCCGGTAACACTTCAAAATAAAAGTGTTACATTCATTGACCTACATATACTACTTGGTAAAGTAAGGTTTATTTTGAAATTTGGTTTCTCACAGCCCCGTGTACTGTCATGCATACTGCCGTTAGCTTGACTGACGTGACTGACAAAGGATGAAAAAATAAAAATAAAAAACATCTCCTCTCCCTGTCGACCCTTTTGCTCACGAGCGCCCCTAGCATTTGCCTAATCCGCCTAATGGCAGGAGTGCCACTGATGTTCATTATTTAAGATTGTCGGCCCCGACTGGTTTTGGACCCAATTATCGGGACAAATCCACTCTTAACACATTCACATATAAAGATATTCTTATAAAATAATCTTATAAGACAAAAGATTGTCGGGCGTTTGATGTCCTTGTTCGGGACAAAAACAGCCCGATTCTCTTTATGTGTGAACCAGGCTCAAGTGTTTTATTTTGCATGGATGTCTGCTTATGACAAAAAAAGTTTGCATTTATGCTTGAATATGAAAATGATACCTTCCATTACCGTACATTCATTCCAATGGAAAACTCCTAATTTGTTAAGTGGTGAGTTGAGATACGAGTAACCAGACTTGCAAGTGGCTTTCACTTTTGAGCAAAAATTTTAGCTTTTGCAGTTTTGACAGATAAATGAACGAATCCTCGCAGGCATATATTCTTTATCCTCCGTGAATTGAAAACTAATATGACTGCAGAGTTGTGACCGTTTCCATGTAAATCTGTAATTTTGTATGCTTGTACTATATTACACCCGGATGGCCCAGGTGCGCACACCAGAAGGAGTTGCACAATATAATAATAAATTGATTTACTTTCTATTTCATTGTTTTTTTTTCCTACTACATGATTTTATATAGTGATATTTTCCATATTTAAAAACAAACATTTTTGTTGGGTTATTTTGGGAAATTGTAACGGATTAATGACATTTCAATTCATTTCAATGGAGAAAGATGATTTGATTAACAAAGGAGGTCATCTTGTTTTCAAAGCACCACTCTATTTTCAAAATAATCCCTCTTAACTTCCAATGGTAAAATAGAGGAAACCCTGAAATTTTCTACACAGCTAATGTGGAAATATGGCCTGTTTCTCATCAGGTATCAAAAGACGTGTGCAAAATGAGGGGATTTTTCAAAATGTTGAAAAAGAGGAAAGAGGTGAGTTTGACTTGCATGATGTTTTTGTGAGTGATGCTGGTTTCATTTAACGAGGCTCCAATCGCGTGCAGCTGATCCCGCTGATCGGGCTCATGGCTTTCGCCGCGACGGGAGCCACCACGACAGCCATCTACTTTCTTCTCACCAAATCGGACGTCACGTGAGCGGCACCACAGTTGTTGTTGTTGTCGGCTGTTTTGTTTTTGCGCTTATATCAAAAATGTGATCGTGTTGCATTTGTATTGTTTTCAGATTGAATAAAACCTCCAATCCAGAACCATGGCAGAAGGTGGATCCAACCAAACCCCAAAGGGTGAAAACCTTTCAGTTCAAATTGGAGCTGAGATGAGAATAGAATTTACATTATGTTACAGTGTCTTCCAAAAATATATAAATATATTTGAACGACGGCAAAAATCGGCAAGCATAATCAAAATCAAATCACAACTCATGATCCTTTTTCTTTCTGCCCCCCTTTGCAGCTGATCACAATCAATCAGCAGTGGAAGCCGGTGGAGGAACTGGAGTTGCTGAAAAACCTCACCAAGTGACCGCTGTTTGACCTCGCGTGACCCCGCCTCCCCCACCCATCAGTCGAACAGAATCCTTTGCGCACAAACTAGTCGGGTTGACAGTGTGCGGAAGCGCTTCTGTTCCTCCGGTGGAGTTTCTGTTGCCTCTTTAGATGCGCGACCGCGAACTCGACCGCTAGAATCGTCTGCAAACGTTGAAACCACGCTTAAAGGAAGTCGTCTAGTCAGTCACACAATAAATGTGATTTTACAAAAGAGTCAAAAGGGGACACCAGTGAATAATGTACTGTACTTTATTATATTTCTAATAAATTGTGTATTCAATGACATGTTGATTTTTATTGGTCAGCTATGTCACCCACTACACCAATGCTTCTCAAATAGTGGGGCAGGCCCCCCAGGGGGGCGCGACGCTGCGTCAAGGGGGGCGAGTTTGACCTCGCGGAACATGCTTTTTTATTTTGATTATTTTTTTTTTTTACTGTCTTAGAATAAAGTGCAATTGCACCTCCACTACATTAGGGGGCAGTGGCGCTCTCATTGGCAGAGTGTGCACTGGGAGCATTCGCTCGGTGGTGTAGGGATTTTTGCACACAGCACAGAAGAGTATGAGTATGAAGTGTAGCAGACCCTCCAGTGACACCATATAAAAATATTTAACAGGGATGAGAAGACAGGCGGAGAGAGACGGAGATAATTTTATTTATTTATTTATTTATTTATTTATATTTATAGTTAAGCGGGAGCGGGGGGGCATGACATAAATAATTGAGAAGCACTGCACTACACTAACAATAGCTCGACAATTTATTTACGTTTAGATCATTATGCACTGTAAACAGCAGGGCCCAGTTGTTCAATTCTCGGTTATTTTAACCACTGTTCAACCCCTAACCGCCGGTTAAATTCTTAACTCGCCGTTAATTAACCGGTGGTTAAATATGCGTTGTTCAAAACATGGTTAGTCACACCGTTTGTTAACGGCACCGTCAAAGTTAATTGTGTCGTTTATGTCAATGGTTAGCATCGAAATATCCCACAATTCCTCTTTTTGTTTATTTCCGGGTCGGCGAAAGCAATGGATACTATCCAAATGACCGCTGGCACTCAATGAAAAAAAGAAGAAGCCGGAAGTTTTCTGCTGACGAAGAACAATCCACTCCTTAAACAATCAATGGTTGAAGTAATTTAAGAGTTTTCGTAACATTATTTATTTATTTATTTATTTATTTATTTATTTTTAATTCATCCTAATTTATTTTTTCTCTGTCCATTTTTAGAACTTGTCTTAAAAAACACATTTGTATTCTTTCTCTTTTGACTCAGCATGAGATTTGGAATTTTATTACTGCTAAGAGGTAACGCGTGCTTAACTCTTCATCAGATTAATCACCAACGTCAAAGTCAAGCCCTCGATAAGACACTTTTTCTTGCGCTCAGTGGGCCTCATGAAGGCAGCATTAGCCACGAACACAGAGTTAACCACACTGTTAAAAAGTTAGCGGTGGTCCTTAGGTGTGTTAACGTTAACAGAAAGGACAACAAAATAACAGTGCCGTTAAAGTTAACGGTCGGTTAAATCTACTTAACCAATGGTTATAGCTATAACGGAGTTTGAACAACCGGGCCCAGGATGGCAACAATTATTAACTTGTTCCACAATGTAAACAACTACAGTACCAAGGGCAGGATAACAATAACTACAGTATATAGCTTATTGTTCAGCTATGTGGACTATCAACCAACCAATGTCTTGATATCATAATAGTTTTTTTTATTATTATTTTTTTAACATCATTGATCAGCTATGTGAGACACTACACAACAATGGGTTTCACTATTAAAATTCTTGACTTTGTCAGCTATGTGAAAAACTACACTACCAGTAGCCTTATTATAATTGAAGCTCTTTTATTCAGCTATGTTAACCATTACACTACTATTTTAATCAGCTACGTGAACACTATACCACAAATTTGTAGATAAACAAGCGACTAACAGTCTGCTATGGGAACCACAGTGCTCCCAATTTCAGACATTTTTAGTTGGCTATGTAGCTATGTTAGCACAACTAATTTAAAGATACTATAGAATTTCTTTGAAATCTAACGAAACCACTACACCTTATTTCTAGATTGTAAACGTAGACTTCATTAGTCCTGCGATAGGCTGGCAACCAGTCCAGGGTGTCCCCCGCCTACTGCCCAGAGCCAGCTGAGATAGGCTCCAGCACCGCCTGCGACCCTTCTGAGGAATAAGCGGTCAAGAAATGGATGGATGTACTTCATTAGTCAACTACATGAACCTGAGTAAAATTATGGTCATTGTCAATGAACTACTACGCAACCATTTTCTGGATGGTAATTATTGATCATTTCAGTCAGTTATGTGAACTACAATTTTTTTTTAAACAATACATGCAGATTTTGTTAAACCACTACAATACCCATTTCTAGATCATAAATATAGACTTTGAGTCCAATATGTGAACATGTATACACATTACACGTTATAGTCAACTAGAGTTACTATGTGAACCACTACATGAACATTTCGTAGATGATAATTATACAGGTAGATAACTTGAGCCAGTGATGTAAACTACTACACTATACCTATTTGAAGGTCCATAGATTTTCTTGAAAATCTGAACTACTACACTACTACTACTACAGTGAACTACTACACCTATTTGTAGATTATGTATACTTTATTAGTTATCTATGTGTATAAATACACTACCAATTTCTTGATAATATATTTTATTAGTAAATAACTACCCTATCTATTTCAAAACCATATATTTGCTAGCTATGTGAACAACTACACTACCAATGGCTAGATAATGATAATCATCTTGCTGCTGAGTCATTGCCACCATCCAAACAAAGACTATTTCCTCCAACCAGTTATCAAGAAGTGAGCTTCAAACCGCCACCAACAACGATTCTCTTTGTTTAGTAGGACGATCCACTTCATGTCCATTGTCTTGCACATTCACACTGCTAGGCACAGTCACAACTGTTGCCTCATCAACGATTCATTGCATCATCACAGCCAAGTGTGGGCGAGGTTTCGAGAAATCCCATTCACCCTGTTTGTTGTGATGCTTTGTGTTGGGTAGTTGCCCCCCAGTCGTGTCATGTCATGTCCTGAAGAGGAAGTGCTGAATGTTCTGAAACGAATTGGCCGGTTTTCTGAGTCGAGGTGCATCCATCAAGCTACACCGGGTGCGGCTCAAAATCTCAAATGTTATTTTAGGAAACAATAGCAGAGGAGGAAGGATATAAAGCGTTGGAAGGAATTTGCGGAGGAGACTGTGCCGACTGTTTCACAACATACAAACACGTTCGGTGGTTTCACCATGATGGTTGTTGACTATCGCTCAGCTAGCTGAACAACTACACTACCAAGGTCTAGATGAAAATTTGAGATCTTACCTTCAGCTACATGGAACATTACACTACCAGATTCTAGATCATATACACCTAGTCATCTATGTGAACATTACACTCCCAATGTCTAGAAAAATACACTTTATTAGTGATCTATGTAAACCACTATACTACCAATTTTTAGAAAGTAGACTATTAATCAACTATGTCAACTACTATACTACAAATTTATAGAAAATATATACTTTATTAATCAGTCTTGTGAGCCATTATAATACCATTACTAGATACGAATTAGCTATCTGAACCACTACAATGCCAATTACTTTGATAGTAAATATTAGGGGTGTTAAAAAAAAATCGATTCGGCAATATATCGCGATATTACATCACGCAATTCTCGAATCGATTCAATAGGCAGCTGAATCAATTTTTAAACGTCCATTTTTGATGGAAAAATATTCAAGAAAATGTTTTACGTAGGGTTAGGGTTCACATCTTAATCATGGAAAATGTTATATTAATTAATGGAACATTAAGCCTTAATATTTTATTTCAAAGCCGTTCAAATATGAAACAGATTACAACCTGTTTGTTACATACAGTGGCTCACAGTTATGACTGAAGTTTCAGATAAATAAATAATACATTTTCATACAAATCTTAACAGTGTACATGTACAAGTTTACTAAATAGTATTTCCTAAATTGAGTAAAAAAAATAATAATAATAATAATCGCAACAATAGACTTATAAATTCGTATCGGGATTAATCGGTATTGAATCCAATCGTGACCTATGAATCGTGATACGAATCGAATTGTCAGGTACTAGGTAATTCACACACCTAGTAAATATCCATCCATTTTCTTGACCGCTTATTCTTCACAAGGGTCACGGGGGGTGCTGGCGCCTATCTCAGCTGGCTCTGGGCAGTAGGCGGGGGACATCCTGGAATGGTTGCCAGCCAATCGCAGCCTCTAGTAAATATATACTTAACTAATCAGTATGTGCATTACATTACACTTATACTTTATCAATCATCTACACTCAGTGGTCGAGTGGTCATCTCCCAACCCAGCTTGTGGGTTCGATCCCATGCAACTGTGACCACGTTGAAGTATCCTTGAGTAAGATCCTGAACCCCCAGTTGCTCTTGATGCTGCGTCATCAGTAGTTGAACGAGTAGTTGAATGTACAGTGCTTTGAGGGCCTTTTAAGGTGGACAAGCGCAATATAAATGAAATACAATTATACTAACAGTTCCTTGATAATAGGACATCTATGAGAACCAATATACTAACAAATTGTACATATTTCTATATGTCATTACTAAACTGTGATAATACTTGATTAAACCTGTGGCTCTGAATTTAGGTGCGTGATACTGTTTACTTGTGCTCACAACCTGACTTGCAGCGATCGTGTTGTTAGGTCACGTCACATGGGCTGCAAAGTACACACTTTCGTTTTATGGTCACACAGACGCTACCTGGAAACCCAGACACACACCCTATTATACCTCCTATCCCTAGTGAAGTGAAACTTCAGCAGTCTGCGCTCATATTTTAATGTGGTTAAATTCCACACGGTAACTGTTATAAAATGTTTGATGCATTCTGTTCACATTTCATATTATCTGTGTAGACGTTATTCATGAGGATCAATCACGCTACTGATCCTTTAAGCCAAGCTGTAATCAGCAAATGCATAATAGCAATACACTCTCAGCCATCCACGAGTCACATTGCAGTACACAATTACTATTCTGTATGATAAAATTGCACCACCATGTGGACAGAAAGGACATAACAGCCCATGTTTTGTTTGCTATTGTAGTAAAATGGTAAAGGTATCAGTTCCGCAAAACACTATTTTTACTGATAACAAATAGTTTGGATGCACAGTTTCATTATTTTACATTCATTTATTAATTACTAATCGCATTGTTCAATGTAGAATAAGTTACCATTATTATTAGTACACTTACATAGGCTAACTCCTTTGCAAAGGCATAGTGCAAGGTAAATGAGTAGACATTAGCAGACTACACAACGTAACCACATTTTAAAGAAAAACAAAAACCTTAAGCAATGTGGGTGAAACATTGAACTATTTTATTACAAAACAAAACAGTGATCCTGATTGTTCCATTAATACGAACGTTTTGTGAATGCCAAGTCACACTTTCTCTCAGAATACAGAGTGGAGGAGAGTTGACTCAGTGCTACAAAACTGTCAGTCACCTCTCAGTTACAGCAGCCTTCATAACACTCAAACACACACGGCACCTGCAACTCCAAATTGTTGACAGAAATTAATTTGAATACTAGCATGGAATACTCTTGCGGTGTATTTGTTTAATATAAAGTGACTTTGGTTAGTACAGTGAGGCGTATTAACTGATTCAGGCAGCTTACTGGCCACATCTGTACATTGCTGGTATACTGGGGAAAGCTGTTTGAACATTTTTTTCCTTCCATATTCTAGATGCCCAACTTAAGGTCTGTATGCTACTAGTACACTCGTACTCTCTCTCAATGTTCACTACTAGTATCATTTTTGTTTACTAGTATGAAATTAAACCGTTCAGGTAAACTTATGTGCTGCACGAGTAACAATACCAGCAGTAGTTTTACCTCTCTGGTAGCACGTAGTTGTCTTGTAAGGTTGCCACTTGCGAGCATGCCAGAGTTACAATACTAGCGAGCTACATGCACCTTGCTGGATATCAAGGTTATCGAATAAATACTGAAACGGCTTCATGGAAAGCATTTACTAGTAAGACAACTATGTTACGATTGAAACAAAACTGCACTAGTGGGATATCCAGTTACTATGAGTAAGTACATTGCTAGATGTTAAGTAATGGAATTCTGTAACTAGTAGCATGCAGTAGCCAAAGTTGTCCTAGTGTGCAGAAATGTCATACTGGAGTGCAATGCAACATCACTAGTAACAAAACACATTCTACTAGTGTGCCGAGTCTACTAGTGAGGACAAGGAGTATACTAGTACATGGACTTTCATCTGGAGATAAAGAACAGATGCAAGAATGAATAAAAGTCCAAACGGCTTTATGGAAAGCATTAATTTGAGATCTATCTTAAGGTCTGTCGTTGTGCTAGTGTACTTTTTATCCTCACTATTAGGACAACTATTCGTTACTACTGGTGAGGCAAAACCGCATTAGTTAATAACTGCAGTCAGGGCTTTGCTAGTAGCAATGGTAGTTCACAAATGTCAACTAGTGCAGTTTTGCTTCTCTAGTAGTATGCGGAAGACACAATTTTATTAGTTCACTGCATTGTAGTGAAGCGTGTACTAGCTATCAAGGCCAAAATCAGAAAAAAAAGAAAAAAATGCTCAAACAGCTTTCCATAGGTAAAGTAGCTGAGGCTGAAGACACAAGAACAAAAACTATACACCAGTTGCCATAAACCAAAGTGTAGGATACAGATAAATAGGCCTTAATGGTGAATGAAGAGAATGTGCTGAAGGTTCACGTTCCTTAACTGAACATGTCAAAGGTCAGTCAACTCTGCATGAATAGCTGTCGGTCCTCACAGGACTCACTCAGCGAGCGTGCGACTCCTGCAATTTTTGGAAGGTGGAGCAGCGCTAGAATGACAAGCAGGTGCCTTCTGCATGAACTCACCAACATGTGGCTTTGCAGAAACGCACAACAGGCGAAAAAAGGAAAGCAAAAGTGGAGAAATGTCTTTAAGTGCTGGGCTGCTGCTCGCAGTGCGCGCAGGTGCGCACGGGCCGCTCTCTGTGCGTCTGGACCTGAACCGTGCATCTGGTCAGGCCGTAGGTGTGAAGCAACAGGTGGCGGGCCTTCGCCTGGACGTCCTCCCAGTTGTTGGCACTTGAGGGCACTGGAAGCACAACATTGTGACATGAGATTAGAAAAGTGGTCACAAAGTTAGGGGTATGATTTTCTTCCAAAATCAGCAATGACAGGAAGCGATTACGTTTGTGGAGAAATGAGCAACAATTTTAGTTATGAGCGCTCGCTGTGGTGGCAGTAAACTTCACGATTATGTTTACTGCCATTTCAAGTTCACTTTCAAACTAAACATAAAACAAAGAGAAGTACACTTTGTGTATTTAACACAACCATTAATACTTCTAGCTTAATGCTAACACACACTGCAAAATTCCAAAGGTGGGCTAACAAAACTAGCATCGATGTTGTGGTTATTTTACATCTCAAAATAACTTATTTGAATACAAGTGGGAGCAACACGTGAATACTCACAGGCACACATTCTTTATCCTCTGCAAAAAACAACTAAATATTAATTCAGCTTAGTTTGAGACGGTCCTCTTCTGTTCTTCGGTTGAGATCTTGTTTAATCGAGATCCTTCCTTTTTCATATCCTGTTTTCTGTTTGTATTTTGAATCGAGTAGTAAACTATTGTATGGAACATGATTGTCTTGTTTTTGTTGTGACAAAGTTATGCATGATGGGGATATTACAGTGGGAAGATTTCTGTCCTATCCTGTCAGGTCAGTGATGTGTCATGCTATAACTAAAAGAGGAAGAAAAAGACTCGTGCACATGTTCAACTGGCCTCAGGCCTTTTTTGACATCCCTTTCAGCTTGTCCATGGCCATTTTTGGCACAAAAAGTCTGTAATGATGAAGATTATTATTTTTTGCTTCTTTAACTGCTTAACTAGGTTTTCAAACTAACATAAGTTCTTGTCACAAGTATAAAATATGTGTCCGTTTTCATTCCAATTCCGTTTTTTTGCACAATGTGCATTTACAACCTCAATAATTAATCTTTTCAAAAATACATTATTATCTGTACAGTAGGCTACCACATTTGTCTGATGCAATACTGTAGTAAAGTCTTTCTACTTCGTTGCACAATATATATATATTAAAAAAATATCGCGATTAGGGCACATACACATACATATATATATATATATATATATATATATATATATATATATATATATATATATATATATATATATATATATATTAGGGGTGTCACGATTCGCCAACTCCACGATTCGATTTAAATTTCGATTTTGGGGTCACGATTCGATTTTTTTTTCGATTTTTTTTTTTTTTTTTTTTTTCCGCTCCCCCACTTTATAACACAGAGGCATATGCTTCTGTAGGCTAAGGCTAGTCTATGATCATTGGTTCTATTCATTGTACAGTAAATCTTATTTCAAAAGATCGGCTACATATAGGTGATGCAATTTCCATATTATTTTTGTGTAAATTTATGTAATATATGATAATTGACATTAGGCAGGAATGATCAAATTCAAAGAATTTATTTACAATATAAAGTTAACCGTCTTGTTCTTACTGAAGTGTAAAATAAAAAATAAAAAAACAAAAACAAAAAGTCACAGTGGGTGCCTGCCATCTATTGACTGTTTTTGGTTACAACAGTGTGCTGTGCGTTCCTCTTAAAATAATGTGCAATGTGCAACAACAACAAAAAATATATTGTATCCAAAGTCATGGAACAAATACAGCCTGAACAAACTATATCCCAACATTTACAGTTGCTGGGCATACTGTAGCGTGGTTCAAGTACACTAATTAAATGTTTGAATCCAGCGTTTTCCAAGGCTGCAGGTCTGCTGCTATAAATAGACCTATGGATCTGGCGTTTCGCGCGAGCTGAAGTGTGTGGAAGTTTCACTGTAAATGAGGATGAAATAGTTGGTTGGACCGTTGTTTTCCCACTTCTAGTTGAATTTGATAAATCTAAATCTTTGTGATGCCTGCGTAAATGTCCCGTCATGTTTGTCGTGTTTCCCGTTGTTACGGCTGGCGGCTCGGGCCCGCCGCCGGCTCCGCTCCCCTAGTATGTATGTGTGTGTTTGTGTCGGCTGGTGCCCGTATAATGGTACTTCAGTTTGAATGCGCCAGCGCGACACTCTGATTGGAGGACTGTGCCAGCGCGACACTCCGATTGGACGACTGTGCCAGCGCGACACTCCGATTGGACGACTGTGCCAGCGCGACGCTATTGTGTATCCGTGTATTATACCCCTATTGGTTATTGTTGTTTCTCCTCCGTTCTGTCAGTTCTGTCAAATGCGGTTATTATTTGTTCACCTTCCACTTTCACTCCCTTGTCAAACCCCTGCCTGAAATTTCAATTAAAACTACTCAGATGTTAAAGTCGACCCGTGTTTATCTACTCTATATTTTCTGTTATTGTGTTACTTCCCTTCCCCTTGACGAGCCGGGCGTAACACCGTGGCCGAGTACAGTACGCGCACATAGCATATCTTGCAACTGTGGTCTTTTTATCGACAACGTGAACGTTGTCGACATAACTCACCGGGAACGCAAAATGTTTCCAAACTGGTGACGAGAGAAGCGGGAGCGGCTTGAAGCACCATTGCTGTGTCTGTCCGCGCTTGCCATCATGACTGCAGGAGAAGTCAGCTAACAAGTGCCGTTAGCTAGTAGCTGAATGGCTGCGTCTCATTTGCTTTCCTGGGAGGTGGCGGTGGCGGCGGTGGCGGCGGGCGCGGGGGGGGGGGGCATCGAATCGTGTGTCCTCTCTTCTATTTCGATGCTCGAAATCGTGACGTAATTTCGATCGATTTCGATAAAAAATCGAAATCGTGACACCCTTAATATATATATATATATTAGGGGTGTTAAAAAAATCGATTCGGCGATATATCGCGATACTACATCGCGCGATTCTCGAATCGATTCAATTAAAAAAAAAGCGATTTTTTTTTTTTTTTTAAGAGCTCAGAATTGTTCATTCGGTAGTCTTACCGATTCAACGTCTTATCATCATTTATTTTTTATTTTTTGTGTGTGTGTGAATCGATTTTTAAACTTCCATTTTTAATGGAAAAATATTCAACAAAACGTTTGACTTCGGGTTAGGATTCACACCTTGAGCATGGAAGAATGTTATATGAACGGAACATTAAGCCTTAATATTTTATTTTAATGCTGTTCAAACATGAAACAGATTACAACCTGTATAAAACTGAAATTTCAGATAAATAAATAATACATTTTCATATAAATCGTACACTCTACAAGCTTACTGATTAGTATTTTCTAAATTTGAATGATATATATATATATATATATATGTGTGTATATATATATATATATATATATATATATATATATATATATATATATATATATATTAGGGGTGTTAAAAAAAATCGATTCGGCGATATATCGCGATACTACATCGCGCGATTCTCGAATCGATTCAATAATCGGCAGAATCTATTTTTTTTTTTTTTTTTTTTTAGGATTCACACCTTGAGCATGGAAGAATGTTATATGAACGGCACATTAAGCCTTAATATTTTTATTTTAATGCTGTTCAAACATGAAACAGATTACAACCTCTATAAGACTGAAATTTCAGATAAATAAATAATACATTTTCATATAAATCTTACACTCTACAAGCTTACTGATTAGTATTTTCTAAATATGAATGAAAAAAAATCGCAACAATCGACTTATAAATTCGTATCGGGATTAATCGGTATCGAATCGTGACCATTCGTATCGGGATTAATCGGTATCGAATCGAATCGTGACCTGTGAATCGGGATACGAATCGAATCGTCAGGTACTAGGCAATTCACACCCCTAATATATATATATGTATATATATATATATATATATATATATATATGTATATATATATATATATATATATATATATATATATGTGTATATATATATGTATATATATATATATGTATATGTGTATAATATATATATATATATGTATATATGTGTACATATATATATATATGTATATATATATATATATATATGTATATATATATATATATATATATATATATATAAATATATATATATGTATATATATATATATATATATATATATATATATATATATATGTATATATATATATATATATATATATATATATATATATATATATGTAAAGAGCTGAACTTGGAAAGGACAAAAATGCAACATACTGCTAAAATGGTTCAAGAGGAAGGAAACGAAATGTCAAAAAATGTCCTGAAACTCAGATGTTCACAAATAAATTTGAATCACGTAACCAAGCCCAAGCAAATCAACCTCCCATTCCCGGAAATGAACAAGAAATGACGCAAAGCTTATAAATACATTTCATATCTGCATGTTGTGCTGAACTCACTTAGCTGAAGATGCACAAGTGCTGCGGTCTTCTCTGTTGTCAGCGCCCAAACATTCAGCTCATCCACCAACTGCACATCCTTCAGTTTTAGGAGATCCTCTTTGATCTGCACTGTGTCCAAGTGCCTGGGCACGCCTGGGCGGAGCACCAAAAAAAGAAAAAAAGAAAAAAGAAAACGGGGGAAAAACAACTACATGAGTCCTCATGTAAGAACACAAGGTCTCACATTTGGGCAAGAATCCGATACTTGCCTTCAAGCACGATGACTGTTGTGTCACGTATGATGCGGACTGTGGTAAACAGAACCAGAATGGAGAAGATGTAGGTGCAGATGGGATCTGCAAGTTTGTACTCGGGCTGAGGAGATGAAGAGATAGCAGTCACAGCTGAGCCTAAAGTAGCTTTTTATCATGGTGACAAACTTCAGAAATATGAATCCATTCACAGTACGTAGTACGCACCAGAGGCCGAAACCTCCTAAGTAACAATTTGGTAAATGTAATATTTTTCAAAAATCCATACTATTCATTAGTCCACACGTGTAGGTGTTTTTTTATTTTTTATTTTTTTTACTTGACCAATCAAAAGAGTTAAAAATAGCAAAGCTACTGCTTTTCTGTGTCTCCTCTAAAGTAGGGATGTAACGATATCCAAACGTCACGATACGATATTATCACGATATGAGGGTCACGATACGATAATTATCACGTAATTGATATCACGATATTGTGGGGGCGTTGGCGATATTTAAAAAAAGATCACAATATTGTAAAAAAAAAAAAAAAGAAAAAAAAAAGCTTGTACTAAAAAAAGCACAACATCGTGCGTTTGTACATAACAGCAACACATATAAACCACCTACAATCTCTCATGACAATATTGAGGCACTTATTTGCTAATGCAAGCACACGTTTATCGCTTCACAAGCAAATGAGATTCCCCTTCATCTGACAATTAGCATAGATTTTAAAAATAGAAGGCCAAAACATCCCTAATGAAAATTTAATTGCATTAATAAACTAGCCACTAGAGGGTGATAGAACTTCACAAATGGAAATCAATCTGACCTTTTTTAACAGATGTGTTCCTTTTAAATATTGTGAACATGACGAGGACGATATTGTGGCAGTTTTCATATCACGATATCGCGATATTGCCCTTATCGTTACATCCCTACTCAAAAGTGACTACTCTATTTTAGAGGTACGCCAGCGATATTGAACTTCCCGTGTCGAGTGATGACACCAAGGTTAACGTATCTGCTCCCCATTCACACTTGAGACCTTGAGTCACATGACACCTGAGAGGGCAAAAAAATATTATTTTTGGCCCAATTTGGACATTTTGGCTTAGTGATGGACTCACTTTTGTTGCCAGTTGTGACAGTCAAAGATTGTGAGTTATCTTGAGGAGACAGTCAAATTTACACTGTTACACAAGCAGCACACTGACTGCAATTACATTGTCGCTAAGTAGATAATAAAAGAGTTCAAGGCCGTACTTGCAAGGCACATTAAAATATTGCTTTCATGTGTAATAAAACCAAAGACATGTGACTTCATGTGAGCAGGGCCAATGCACCTTGAAGCGGACGATGTATGCAGCTATGAGAACCCCGATGCTCTGGAAGAGGTCGCCTAAAGCGTGGATGAAGGCGGCTCGAACGGCCAGGCTGCCGTGCGGCCTTTGGTTCTGTGCGGACCCTGCAGACTGCGACCCCGACGCGGTTGGCGCGCCATGAGAGTGACCGTGCCCATGGGAGTGAAGGTGACCGCCTTGGTTCAATAAGAAGCCCATTCTGAATAGAAAAAGAAAAAAACATCTTTATTACTGTAGTCACACTATCACACAATCTCAAATGATCCTGCTCTCTCACACAAATGCTGTCACTCACGTAAACTCTCTCACATTCAGTTGCAGTCTCTTTGTATATGTGCATGTAGTGAGAAACACAAACATTCTGACTCACATGAGGTTGACAGCCACGCCCACAGCTGCCGTGATAATCATGACGTCTCCATCGATGTTGAAGTCTTGGTTTACCGTCCTCTGAACGGCCTCAAACAGAAGTATCGCCGTCAGGATGTAGATAAGCGCCACACTGAGGACCGCTGCTATCACCTCTGCACCAGAAACAGTAAAGTATCACAGAAACTTTCCAGGATGCGGCCCTCTTCAGCTCTGAATCACAGATAGAATCTAAAAATAACTACCTTAACTTTTATTAAGATCTATGAACATTATATTATTATCTGATAGTGTTGTCACTAGGGGTGTGAATTGCCTAGTACCTGACGATACGATCCGTATCACGATTCATAGGTCACGATTTGATTCAATACCGATTAATCCCGATATGAATTTACAAGTCGATTGTTGCGATTTTTTTTTACTCAAATTTAGAAAATACCATTCAGTAAACTGGTACATGTACACTGTAAGATTTGTATGAAAATTTATTATTTATTGATCTCAAACTTCAGTTTTATAACTGTGAGCCACTGCATTTAACAAACAGGTTGTAACCTTTTTTCATATTAGAACAGCATTGAAATAAAATGTTAACCCCGGGTTTTCACCGGATGCGGTTGCGGTGCGGTCCGGCGACGCAAGCAATTAGATTCCATTCATTCGAATGGTGCTGTTTACACCGCTTGCGGGTGCGTTGCGTGTCGACTGCGTCTCAGCTGCGGCATGCCGCAGCCCTTCCGCAAGGATAGACCTATTTTCTATTTTTGCCGGACGCCGCAGCGGTAGGCCTCCGGCAAATGGCAAGCTAGCACAAAACACATCGAGCAGGACAGGAAGACCGACGCAGTTTCAAAATAAATTTCCGGTTACCTTTCAGAATAAAACACTCGCCAGCTCCTATTTCGCAAGCTTTTCAGCAAAACGTGACGTGGGCGTCGCCGGGCCATGTGCTCATTCACGGTTTAGACACCAGCGAACATGGACGAGGAGAGGTTTATATTGGAGGTGGAAAACCACAAAATAATATATGACACGGCACATCCTTTTTATAAGGACAACCAAAAAAAGGATGCTGCATGGAATCTCATAGCAGAAGAAGAAGAAAAGGTTAAATCAAAAGAAGTCCACCTCTCTTTCTGCTTCTCTGTTGAGCACAGACTTTCTGTATGTTTGTCGTTGTGAAATGCCACATGATCGCGCGCGCGCGGTCCCGCGAGACACGTTGGGAAGTGGGCGGCGACGGAGCTGCCGGACCGCAGCTGTGCGGAGCCGGTGTGGATTGACAAAAAAATTGACCCGTCCGGAGCACGCAGTCAAGACGCACCGCACCGCAACCGCACCGCAACCGCATCCGGTGAAAACCCGGGGTTAGGCTTAATGTTCCATTAATATAACATTCTTCCATGCTTAAGGTGTGAAAGTTAGACGTTTTGTTGAATATTTTTTCATCAAAAATGGATGTTAAAAAATCGATTCGGCTGCCTATTGAATCGATTCGAGAATTGTGTGCTTTAATATCGCGATATATTGCCGAATCGATTTTTTTTAACACCCCTAGTTGTCACAATATCAAAACATTTTTTGACTTCAATACTATACCTGCATAAAATACCTCCATACCAGTACTGAAACGGTACCTCAGCAAAAATCTAAAAGATCAACTGACCATTAACAAAAGAACTTCAAATTATTTTGTTAAATGTTAATTGTTAAATGTTTATTTTGTCACATTTTTTCAAACAAAAAAAAACTCCCTAACCCTTACAATAATGAAAGTGGTCACTGGTCCTCACTTACATAGTACCGTCTTTCTTTGTAAATATCTAATTTTCAAAGTGGGCACATGCGGGTTATAGTCAGATGCGGCTTATGTATGGACAAAATGCTTTTTCCTTTAGAAATGTAGTGGGTCCGGCTTATAATCAGGTGCGCCTTATAGTCCAGCAATTACGGTATATGTGGCCCTAATACGCCGTCGTAAGAGTTGGCGGGCTATCTCGCATTTATTTTAAGTACCAGTGCTAAAACAAAAAATGATACCGAGCCATTTTTGACACCAAAACATCGAGGTAAGGTACTGGCACCGGTGTCCCGTGCAACACTATTATCTGACAAATAAACATCGTCATCTAACCCTACCACCCCCCCCCAAAACCCCCCCCCCCCCCCCCCAAAACACTTCTTAGAAAATGCAATGTAATTGATTGACATCGATGGCTACTATCAATCAAATCTAGAGCGCAACCTTGCCCTAATTTCTACAGTGACTGACATCGGTCATGGCAAAATAACAGCAAAGACAACAAAACTCCTTGAAATTCTACTTTCTTACTACTACACTAACTAACATACACAGACTTCAGTCATATCTTAGCTTACAATCAGTGTCACACGGGTTTGGGTACTTGAAAGGAGAGCCTTACCGAGTCGATGCAGTCCAAAAGTGAATCTCTTGGTGGGTGGTTTAGTGGACAGCCACAGAGCCAGTAGAGAGAACAGGATTCCCACCACATCGGCTAACATGTGCATAGCGTCAGTCATGATGGCTAAGCTGTTTGATACATAGCCACCTGGAAGAACAGATACAATGATTGACAACATTGGGCAACGTGTAATCTTAATCTTATACAAGATATATTAATTGATTAATCTGTCTATTATTTTGCCGATGAATCTGATTTAAAAAAAAAAAAAAAGTTTTAATTTCCATCCCTAAACAAAAAAACAGGACATTATTTCAAATTGATAGTCAGAAAATACACAAACAAATTAAGATTCAGTTACTTGTCATCAGAAAATTGGCGAAAAAATGTTGTTCATTGTTTTCCAAAGTAAAAGCAGATGTTTGCAAAGGTTTCATTTTGATTCACCACAAAGCATCAGTCTGCTTCCATGAAGGACTACAGAAAGCTGAAAACTAGGGATTACTACTTAACGATACTGCCTATCAATGTAGGACTTTAACGGTGCTCTTAATTAATAACTTTTAATTGTCGCACCTCCATTAAATTATATTTATGAGCTGTTTAATATTTTTGTTTTCTTATTTAGGTACATCCATCTTTAAAGTCAAATTCAGCCAAGGTGGAAAAGTCAATGTCACTGTGAATGTCAATTGTTATCAAAACTGACTTTAAGCTACGTTTATTAACTTTGATTTCTTTGATAGGTGAATACATAAAATTGTTTATTATATTGAGCGTTTCTTATGTTCCAGCATGTCTGCAAGCAGCCCGGTCGCATCATGGTTAGAATGTCTACACATCTTAGTGGAGAAGTCGGTGTTGAATAGAGAAAAAATAAAAATAAAACCGATTATAAATACTTTTCATTTCATTACAATAATTTATAAGACATTTTTTAATCAAATAGTTCTTATTAAATGTAAATGTAAAATTGTTTATTGTACTAAATATTTCTTACTATAGACTCAATGTTATTATTTACAATAAATGTATTACACATTAATTAGATAAATGAATACAGTTTAATTAATCTTTTCTTTATAAATAATATAATGTCACAATAACGTTAACACTTGGTAGGCCAGATTAAAGAATGCAGCCGGCCGTATGTATCCACACTTTGGCCACTGTTCTTTAGCTTACCTATAATTTCCGCCATCATGAAGAGAAAGTAGAGCACAGCTGCAATGACCAGCCTCTTCATCACCTTCCTCTGTTTCATGGTCTCCCTCTTCTTGGTGCAGCTGTCGCAGGGGTCCATGTTCAATCCCGGGCTGCCCATGCTAGAGGGAGAGTCCAGCAGCGAGTCATCGTCTTGCTCACGGCCCGCAACCAACAGCGTGTTGACCGCCACCCCGTTGGACGGAGTCCCAGCAGCGTAGTCCGACATCTCGCCGGAGACCACCACCTTCATATGGAAAGTTATTTGCATATTTATTCCACATCCTTTACATGCATATAAAGGTCCACTAATACGCACTTTGTCCTCATTAGTAAGACAATCCCATGAATGTCTTACTAGTCACGTTTTTTTTCCACTACTGCATGACATGTTTGAACTCTAGTGAACTAGTAGAGTTAAAAAAATATATGAAAAGTAAAAAAAAAAATCAAAATTCATCGATAGTAGGAGCAAATGTATGACAGTGAAATGTGCATTTTCAAAATAGCCTTGCATTTGATTTGTGTGTTGCACTTTTAACTCTTTTCCTGCCGATAACGTTAATTTACGTTAACGGAAATCCCAAAGAGTACTGCCATCAACGTTAATTGGTGTCAACTACGTTTTATTATTTTATCCCCGCAATGGGCAGCGCAACGTCTTGGGCAGCTCTGTTTTTTTTTTTTTTCCACTTCAATTTTTATTTCCTTTTTGAACACACACAAACAACATTGTTGTATATAAAATACAAACAAACCTTCAACATTAACAGGGGAAGCCACTTTGCTAAACAATTCACTGACTACTTCTCATATTGATCATGTCCATCGCCTTTTAAGTCCTTGTATGTTTTCCATTTCCTCCACTTTTGCTCTCCTTGAGTACCCTGCAATCTCATATGGAAAGTTAGTATCTCCATCGTATGGATTTCTTCCATGATTGCCTTCCATTGGTCTTCATTCGGTGGGTCCACTTTATACCATGTTCTTGTTATAGCTTTTTTGCTTGCCACAAGCAATATATTTACCAAGTATTTGTCTTCATGTTGTATCACTCCTTCATTAAAGTCATTCAAATAGAGTCATACAGTTGAAAGGGATTCCGTACCCCAGAATCTCCTGTACCAAATAGTGTATTTTTTTCCAAAAATGTTGTATTTTTTTTACATTTCCAAAAAACATGTGTATGATCTGCATTCAATTCTCCACACTCTCTCCAACACATGGGATTTGTTTTCGAGTATCTATTCTTAATCTTGGGTGTGACAAAAAAACGTATCAAGTTCTTCCATGAAAATTCCCTCCACTTTTGGGACATGGTAGTCATTTGGTGAGCTTTCCACATCCCCAGCCACTGTTGCTCTGTGATTTGTATGTCAAGTTCAGATTCCCATTTTGTCTTAATATAATTGGTTGAGTTTTTGTTTACTAACAAAGCCTTATACAGTGTGGAGATAATCCTACACGATCCGCCCTTATACGTCCTGATCAAAAGTTGAGTTACCCCACTTGTGTTTCTCGAGAGATCCATTTGGACCCTTTTCTTGTAATAGTCCCTTGCTTGTAAATATCTATAAAAAATCACATTTCTCCATATTATATACTATTTTCATGTCTTGAAAACTTTTCACTTTCCCTTTATCTAACAAGGTGCACCATGCCGTCAGTCCCATATATGTCCACTCTTTAAATCTCCTGTCATATTCATTTGGTTTGAAGTTTGTGTCATATGCCACCCACTTTAATTGATCAATATCTTCAATTTTTTGTTTTCGAATGACTGTGAACCACAACTTCAGAGTAAATAAAGTGTTGGGGTCTAGCTTTTCCTGCACTTTCTCATATAATATTTTATCCCCAACTAGGCTTTGAATGGGGAAGCCACCAAACTCTCTTTCCATTCCTTTCCATTTGGCTACATAGTCTGTATTACACCAACAAACTATATATCTGAATTGAGATGCATGGTAATACTCTCTTAAATTTGGGAGACCCATACCTCCTTGTTCTTTAGGTAGTTGAAGGGTTACATATTTCACTCTGGGATGTTTACCTCCCCATATAAATCTTGATATTGTCCTATCCCAATTCACAAACTGTGTTTGTGGGATCTCTATTGGCAAGGATTGGAATAAATAAAGAAGCCTAGGCAGCATGTTCATTCTGATTGCTTCAATCCGTGCACTAAAGTCCATTGTTAAAGTAGACCACCTCTTTATATCCTCTTGAATATCCTTATTAATAATATCATAATTTACCTTATATAAATTGTTCCAGTTTTTGGTGATATAGACCCCCAAATATTTAATCTTCTCTTGATTCCAGTTAAACTTATATATGTCTTGAATAGGCTTTGATGGAGTGTAGTTCAATGTAAGTACCTGAGTTTTTGATATATTAATTTTATATCCAGATAGGTGACCATATATCTCAAATAGCCTCATTAGTGCAGGTAAGGATTGCTCTGGATGTCTGAGAAATGCTATAATGTCATCTGCAAAAAGCCCAATCTTATTTTCTATATTATTTATTGTTACACCAGTAATTTCCTCACTTTGTCGAACTGCTTGTGCTAGTGGTTCAATGAAGAGAGCAAACAAAGTGGGAGAGAGACAGCATCCCTGTCTAGTTGATCTTTGTAGGTATATTCTGTCTGTCAAGTTACCATTTATTTTAATTCTGGCATTAGGTCGATGATAGAGTGTTCTAATACATTGCACCGACTTATCGTCAAAGCCAAATTTTCTCATTACTTTATATAGAAAGTTCCAATTTACTGAATCGAAAGCCTTTTCGGCATCTACACTAATTAATAAGGTGTCCTGTTTATCATGATGAGCCTGATCTAATACATGTAGCGTTTTCCTGATGTTATCTTGAGCTTGTCTGTTTTTCATAAATCCTGTCTGGTCCTCATCTATTAGTTCCGTCACAAATTTGTTCAACCTGTCTGAAATAATAGATGTATATATTTTGTAGTCTACATTTAATAGTGAGATAGGTCTATAATTTCCGCATTGTTCTTTATCTTTGCCAGGTTTTGGCAGTACAGAAATTATTGCCTCATTCCAGGAGGGTGGTATTTTATTCTCTTCAAGTGTCCAGTTGAATGCTGACACAAGTAAAGGTGTTAGTTCTTCCCTGAATGCTTTATACCATTCTGCGCTGTGCCCATCACTCCCCGGACTCTTGTTGTTCTTCAATTTCGTAATTGCATTTTTCACCTCCTCTTCTGTTATTTTGGTTGTTAATTTTCTATTTTGTGAAGGGCCAATCGAAGGTAGTTCCACTGTTTTCAGAAATTCCTCCATCTCATCTAATCCCACTGAAATGGTTTGACCATAAAGATTTCCATAGTATTCCTGAAATACCTT
Source organism: Festucalex cinctus (assembly GCF_051991245.1). Classification (NCBI taxonomy): domain Eukaryota; kingdom Metazoa; phylum Chordata; class Actinopteri; order Syngnathiformes; family Syngnathidae; genus Festucalex; species Festucalex cinctus. The sequence continues at coordinate 4,051,031 of NC_135414.1, forward strand.
CTCAATCCGCTCTGGTGAGCGACATAATTCCTTTGTGTGTGGGTCTCTTATTTTATAAATACTATTTATAGCTTGTTGTTTTCTCATGCGTCTTGCTAATAATTTAGTAGCTCTCGGTCCCACTTCGTAGTAATTCTGTTTCACAAATGTATTCTTTTTTTCTACTTCCTCAGACAGTAAAGTGTTTATTTTGGTTTTCATCTTTTTTATCTCCTCATAAACGGGCAGCTCTGGTTTTATGAATGAGCCCCCCCCCCCCCACCCCCCCAAAAAAAAACCTATAGCCAGCAGATGGCAGCATTGCATCTCTTTTCTATGGGATAACGACATGACAACATGGCTGCTCTTAGGAAATACATTTATTCATTAATACATTTAGTCATTAATGAGCAAAGCGTTTGTCACATTAAATCTAATCCACAGAGCGTCACTAAACAAATAAATATTCGTGTCAAAGTCACTGTTGTGCAGAAAATTTATCTTTTCACAAAAAGCTTGTTTTCTCCTTATTGTTTCCATTCAATCATACTTTTTGTTTGAATGAGCAAATGGAATCCAATCTCTTATATGGCATCCACCATGTTTACGTAGTCATAACACGCAATATTCTGTTTGCTTTGAAAGATGAGTGACAATGCTCGAAATCAGCTGGCACGCTAGCGGTTGTCTTTTTGGATAATGTCTGGCAGTAAAAGAGTTAATTGAGAAGACACAGCATTATGGATAATAGATTGGATAAAGTTATTGTGGAAATGCTGAAAGCATCCCACATATGTTATTCGGATTTTTATTCTCACTTATTTGGCGAGAAATAACTCTCTCATAATACTTACAATTTACACCGTTCAAATTTCAACTTGCTTAAAAAAAATTCACGCCTTCCGGGGTATATATCATCTAATTCCACATTACTTACAGTACTAGCACAATTTAACATGAAATATCAACTTTTCCCCATTCATTTTCAATGGGCCTGATGTTTAACTTTTTCTAAGTCTCACTTTCCATGCCCATTTCCATACATACAACTGATCATCATTACCAGCTTTCTGAGACTGCTCAGTGGCGTTCTTGGTTAAGTGCATTGTCCAGTAACCAGGAGGTTGCGGGTCCGAATCCCATGTCTGACTGTGCATTGCAAATATGCTTAGTAACATAACTGTATACCAACTGACTATCATATCGGGAAATGCATTACAATTTCACTGAAATGATTAAATGCTATTTTTAAAATAATTACGCCATTAGCCATGAATTTGAACAAGGCAAGTTAGCTCAGTCATTAGAGCAATTTCTTCCCCCATGGAGAACTTGGACCACATTTTAGTACATTCGATGGTTTGATAACAACTGACTATCGTTTTAGGATTATACTGTAATTTCTATAAAATGTTTAAATCCCACTTTAGACAGATTGCAGTTCAAGTTCTCTTCTTATTCATTTATCTTTCATCTTCAATTCAAACTTTGTAATTTTCACATCATTTATCTTTCAATTTACTTCATAAGCATTCAGCTTAGCATTCGGCTATTAGCATTCAGCTTTCAGCATTCCCACGTAATTTATCCAGAAATTGCACTTAGTCTAGTTATTTTAGGCATCTATCTCGGGCTGGGCAATAAATTGAATTAATTGGATCAAATTAATTGTTGAAAAGTAGCTAAATTGTGAAATTGAGGTGTGTATAAATAAATACACTCTTGCTTTCTTCTGGATAATTAAAAGCTATTGTTCTTAAGTTCTGTTATATCCAAATGTTATTGTGAGCACAGCAGTACTTTTGAACAAGTGGCAGAATGCTGGATGGGCGATTTACAAGACAACAATACAATAGCAACCAAGTTAGCAACTATTTAATTGTGGCATTTAAGCACAAGCTATGAATGTTAAATTCACGTTAAACTCATTTAAAATCACTATACATAGGGGTGGGCGATATGACGATATTAGATCGTTAAGGATCGATAAGTGTTGACGATCTTATAAAGCTGAAAGATCGACAAGATCGTCTGTAGGGCACATTTTATACAGTTCAACTTTATGCAGGCCCAAGCTTGGTTTATGCTTGATGCATCCGGGTGGTCTTTTTTTTTTTTCCCCCTCCTCCACGCACACACTCACACTAACACGCACATAAACTTACTACACTCCTCTAGTCAGCATGCTAATGCTAAGTAAGATGCTAATGCTGATGTGTCCACTCCTCCACCTGGAGCCCGAAGCATCCATGAGGTTCCGCACAACTCCCCAAAGCAAATGACATTCGAACGAGAGGTCGAGGGTGCGGTGGCCCGGAGCCGCGGGTTCGCGGGGAGGCCGGCTCGGTTTGCGCGCCCCGCCCCCCAGGTGCCAGTTCGGCCACCTCGGAACCGACAGCCGACGGGTACGCCACTCTCCCCGCACCGCGATACGTCCACAACCACATTGCCCACACTCGCACCTTCGAGAATTTGTAAACTACGCGGAGTCGCAGGCGAGCAAAAGCTGTCGTAAACAGTGTTTTCTACTTTCCAATTCTGTGTTTTATTTACTTTGCTAACTCATTCCAAACTGTTTTTGTCGATAGTTTATTGAGGGTAAAACTTTTTCAATTTCTATTGCGGTGTTAAGTGCTGTTCATACACCGTTGGCACTGTAACTAAAGGAACTGAGGCTGTTCATTACCATTCATGTTTACATTCATTGCACTATTTAATAAAAATTGCACTATTTCAATCGAAACCTGTTCAGAAAGCTTAGTTGGCTTAAGATGTCTGTTTTTTTTTTCTTTTCGGGTTTTATATACATTTTAAATATGTTTTAAAATTTACAAAAATGTTCAGAAATGTGAAGATTAGTCTAAAAATATGTAAAATAAAAACAATTTTTAAAAAAGAAAGAAAAAAGAATCGTGATAAAATCGAGATTGTGAATTTATTCTTAAAGAATCGTGATATGACATTTTTACCATATCACCCACCCCTACTATACATTCTATCCATTATTGTTGTCTGAACATTTTGCACTGGGATGCTTTTTGAACAAATGAAATCTATAAATAAATGTTGGGTCTAGGGTTGTCACGAGAACCGATACTTCGGTGCCAAGTCGATGCCAAAATTCTGCAAATGTGACGGTACTGCCTTTTCTACAATACCCGAAGTATCGTTGGTACCGAGGCGGCAGATCTGGCCGTGTCTTTTGTGTTGTTTTCGGGGGATGAGCGCTTATCTAGCAACCCACGGAACGTCTAATGACGTCATGCAACATGACGCAAAAAACAAAAAACAAAAAAAACCATCCAATTTAGCGAAACCCGCCCCACACTACTGTCTACTCTAGACTAGCACGTAGCAATCAACATGTCCTCCTCACCAGTGTGGTGGTTTTTCTCCATGGCAGAAGATCAAAACATTTTCAGCAAGGATTCAAAGAGGGGGAAAGAAGGCTTTTGCTCACCTGAAATCTGTCATCAAGTTAGGGTTAGGGTTACCTTTGAACGAACGTGAATGAGGCACAGCTGCAGCAGCTAATATTGCTAGGCTAACGGCGCGAAGCTAACAAGCCAGCAATAAAAATCTAAAGCCATTAATGGCAAAGTTATGGCATTCATAGCGCTAGACAAGCAGCCGTTTTTTTTGTAGCTGACTCGGTTTTTTGCAAGTTAATAGCACATTTGGAGCCACGTTGCATCCTCCCAAATGGCCACAGCTTGATTGACAAGAACGGACTAACACTACACGTAAGTCTCACCGCAGTTCGGGGTGGGGGTTTTCAAGGATGCTTATCGTGTTATTTTATTTTTAACTTTTAAATTTTCAGAGAAATGTCTTATATGCCCAGTGCAGTCAAAGCATTAATACTGTAGTTTTTGTGAAAAGCTGCAATACCAGTTTTGTCTATTTACTTGATTTCAATTTTTTTTTTTTTTTTTTTTTTTTTAATTAAGGTTGACAAATGTCAATGCATATAATTTTACCAAACGTTCACCTACCTCATCCTCATGCACTATTACACTTAGGGTTGAATAAATGCATTCCTATTTCTTAATGCATACATACATGAATGTTTTGTTTTTCCAGATAAACCAGTTGTAGTTCTGTATTAATTTTAAAATTAACTTTTTATTTTGTGTAATTATCTGTTAGCCATTTCATATAGAAAATGAATACACATTTGAAAGAAACACATTTGTTTGCTGTGATAAACAGAGCTACTAAAACATCAGTTTTTCCATTCCTGGATGCAAAAATTGCAGATTATATGAAGGCTATATTAAATATAAAAAACAATGACCACAAAGCAGTAAATTATCGGTTATCGGCACAGTATTTTATCGTTTACTCTATTGTTTAATACACAGTATTTTATTTTAATGCTTTAAAGCCACATGCCAATTGTTCTGTTTAAGCACGCAGTATTGCTGTTTGTTCACTTCTAATAAAGGAGTGTATGTTGAAGTACATGGGATTTATTATTTATTTTCTATTTTTACTGTGGTATCGAAATGGCTTCGAGAATCATGGAATTTCAATGGTATCGGCATCGATTACTAAATTTCTGGTATCGTGACATCCCTAGTTGGGTATTACTTGGCTATTACTTTGATTAAAATCATAATAGATATATTTTTTGGCCGTATCTCCTAGCCTCGCAGTTTTATAACCATAAAAAAAAAAAGTGAATTTGGCACAGCGCAAAGTGGCAAATGTGTGAATACATGTGATGTGACTGTGTAAGATTTTATGACTTGACTGTTATGACTTGGTTGAATTTTACCTCAGTAACTTGGGACTCACTTGAAGGTTAAGACTTCAGACTTACACGTGTGTTGGACCGACACCGCTTAAATTTCACAAATCTATACTTACTATTAGTCAGTCTCCAAACGTGTTATTCATACAAATTATTGACCAATCTAAAGTTTGACAATGGTTCGCTCTCATTGACAATGAGAATGAAAAAAATAAAAAAATAAAAGAAAAATGGTTTTGGCGATGATTCCGCCCAACGCTGGCAATATATCCCACCTCTGCTTCCTATTAAGGACAAAGAGGGTGCTCATCCAACCCATGCACCTTGAGCTGGGTATCAAGTATCCATCCATCCATCCATCCATCCATCCATCCATTTTCTTGACCGCTTATTCCTCACAAGGGTCGCGGGGGGTGCTGGCGCCTATCTCAGCTGGCTCTGGGCAGTAGGCGGGGGACACCCTGGACTGGTTGCCAGCCAATCGCAGGGCACACAGAGACGAACAAGTATCCACACTCACAAGCACACCTAGGGACAATTCGGAGCGCCTAATTAACCTGCCATACATGTTTTTGGAATGTGGGAGGAGACCGGAGTACCCGGAGAAGACCCACGCGGGCACGGGGAGAACATGCAAACTCCACCCAGGAAGGCCGGAGCCTGGACTCGAACCGGAGTCCTCAGAACTGGGAGGCGGACGTGCTAACCACTCTATCACCGTGCCGCCCTTGGGTATCAAGTATACTGAATAAATGGCTTTCCATACCTTCAGCTTGCTGAATTTGGGTGCTTCATCCTCCACCAGCTCTTCGGAAAAGTCGAAGGGCGCAGTGTCGCTGCTCATGTCCCAGTCGTTCCGCTCTCTCCTGAAGGCGGAGCGCACCTTGCTCAACAGGCTACCGCCGGACATCTTTAAAAGTATCCCAGGCTGACTCTGCATACAGGACACTTTCCTCCTGGGTCAATCATTTACATTGTGCAGCCGCTACTAGCATGCAAGTTTACTCCATTGCGACCTGGAAGAGATGAAAACAATACGAGGCTACTCAACGGCAAGCGCATTCTTATCATGGTTTATATCTTTTACCCTCAGGCCTTGTTCTATTTTACTGCCCTTTCAGCTTGTGTCGTGACGTAATGTGTAATTTTTTCACTCTTATTCACTAACATCAGTCCTTTTAATTACTACAGGGTTCTATGTTAACGATAGCGGAAGATCACTGACACTGATCGGGCTAGTACATAAATTTATACATAAATATAATGAAATGAAGAAATGGATTGAACAAAATATAAAGTCCAGAAAAAAAAATCAGTACTTTCCACGTTCACACCAGCTATCCTAAGTGATACTGTCTGCTTTTTATAATGCAGTGTAGTTTTCTTTTTCTATGAAGAAAATGCTTGCATCCAAAAAAACAAAAATATCAAAGATCATTCTGTTATTTTTAAAGGTTGAAAGGGGCATAAGTAGACATCTTTAAGTGTCTATAAAAGCGCTATATAAATTTGATGCATTATTATGTCCACACATACATTTTGGTGGTGACTGATCACAGGCTTGAGACATTTAAGCAATGGTGAGCTTTCTTTTTTTTTTTAATGGTAGCATTTTAGACCGTCACCACCTCATCATGCAATTTAACCACACTGACTACACACTTCACTCTCTCATCCTTGGGTAGGTCAGGTCTACATTGAAAATTACAAATTGTAAATCACACTAGTATATTGTTTATAGTATTTATATGGTTTAATTGGTGGCAGCACAGTTTACACACAGGACCTCACAATCATTGTTTCCAAACCCGGAATTTTACTATAAGAAGAAAGGTGGACTTTACACAGAAGCGCAAGCGTAGCAACTGTTTCCAAACCCGGAAATTTACTATAAGAAGAAAGGTGGACTTTACACAGAAGCGCAAGCGTAGCAACTGACAAAAAGATGTCGTAGCAACCACAGCAGTCTTATTGATATTGGCTGTCATACTTAACAAGAACAAACGCAGACAAACGCTAATGCAAGACACTGTAGTATAAACCGGCGGCGTCATTTTTATTTTATTCACCCTTTAAATTTCAGTTTGTTTGCACAATACAGAGGTAAAATTATCTAAACAAATTTTTACATCTTTACTTATTCCCAGTACCGCCTTTTAATTTTCATATTGCTAATAGTAGGCTACATTTTCTCTTTTTATAGCATGTATCAAACTTGACAACGTAGTTTTTGCTATTATTATGGGCAGCACTGTTATGGCTGCTGCTGTGTCCCTTGCCGGTTTAACCCCTCTATCCTCTTTTATCTCCCCCTCTACCCCCTATGCCTCTGCAGTACTTTGTCCATCTTCAGCCAACCAGCCAGTGCAGACGATTGCCCCACAGACCCAGAAAATAAGTTCAAACTAGTGTACCACATTTTCTTAAACTTTGCGGAAACTGAAAGCATCATCCGGTCAAGTACTTTGAACACTGCTGTTTAAATTGAATTAAATTGCACTTGTACTAACCAATATCATCGCGAAATGGCGAGTATTGCTAATGTCTCAAGTGCCAAATTCTCGAAGGTGGCATTCTGGTCATTCTGCCCAGATAGTAAAGTTCCTACGCATAAATAAATAAATAAATAAATAAATAAATAAAAATATTTAAAAAAATGAATAAAAGCAATAGTTATAAAAATTCTGAAGATGCCCATAATGTATGAGATATGAAGCTTCTTGAGCTACAATATATGAAGTGCCTTGAAATAAAGTGAATTGCTGCTCCATGAATAAAACTGACGAACTAAACAAATAACAAGGAATTTAATAAATGAAGTTTTCATGGTTTTCAATTGGGCAAAAGTTGTCAGAGAGAGAGAACGCTATAAAGCCTAAGGCCTAAGCCTAAATTTTATTGTTAACATTAAAATACGTATAGAGCTGAAGTTGTAAAATTGAGAAAATTAGACAACAAATTTACTGCATCGTCTTTGGTAGGTTTCATCATATTTTCATAACATGGCGGTGGGGAAAAAAATGATGTGAGGCGGACACATGGCCAGTATTTCAGCACAGATGGATCAACAAATCCTGACATATGAGAGAGATATTGTAAAGTGATCAAAAGTCCTCCTCACTGAAACAGCTTTGGCTAAACAGTAACAGGCTAGCTCGTAAATGTGAGATGTTTAGTCGTGACAGGAGGCGACTACTATCAGGGTTGTTGTTGTTGTTTTTTTTATAAAAATCACATGACACCAGGCTAAACTCACCTAACGACGCCTTTTCGACCAATGTCGGGCCAACCTGGGACATCTCCGGAACTAAACCTGGACTGGAGTGGGAAGTGGGAAGGAAGGAAAAGCTGAGCAAAGTCAACTAGCAAGTTTGGTGGAGAGGTGAAGTCTAAAAGTCATGTGACCGGCCTAGTCATGTGACGTTTGTCAGCCGCAAACAAGTACAAATGTAAACGTAGTTTTCTGGCCAGCTTCTGTTTACACGCCTGAAGTCGCCGCGAAAAAGAAATTCCAACGGGTAAAGTGTTGTAAATCGATTTGTAAGGCTCAGTCGTTTGATAAGTAGCTGTTAAAAAAAAAAACAGCAACAACAACGCGGTTGGATGCTACTAGCTAGTATTGTTGTTTGTTAGCCTTTTTCAGCTGTTCTTCCTGCAGTGACAACGTGACACGCAACGAATCACAACATTAGTGCAGTCTGATAAAGTTCAAGAAACATCTGATTTCGTTGGGTCTTTTACAGGTTTTGGTGTCTAGTTTTACACTGCTACGCCGAGCTAGTATGCATGTGTCATGCACCATTAGCCCTACTGGACTCGTCCTAGTAGCACAAAACTACCGATTAATTCGTTGTAGGCTACTGGTTTTGCCTCACTCGTGACATGCCCTACTAGTGTTCAGAAATGTTATACAAAGGCAGTCATTTAACTGAACTGTCTGCGTGATTTATCATTTACAATCGCAACGACATCCGGCCAGCTTTTACTCGCTATTGCACAATTGCTCGTAGATGTGTTTAAAAAAATGTAGCGGTTGATAAAAATGCTCACGAAACTTTCCAATCAGCATGCCAGTATATTAACGCACTATCTGTTCACTATCGGTGTTCTCTGAATGCTGATGAAGCAACCACCCATAGAAAAATAGTGAATTAATGTTAGGCGTTTTATTCATGGTGATGCGGCTGCAAAAATAATAATGATTCACCACTTTTACAGATTGCTGAGTCTTGTGGTTTATGGATGGAATGGAGGATGAAGGACCCTCGTCTCAGGGTGAACCTCCACATCTCGGAGGTGTGTGACAAACATCTACACACGCTGTACACTCCTGACAATGTTTTTATGTTCTTCCTTGTGAATGTCATTCAAATGTGTCTGATTGAGAAGCCTCTCTACATCCCAGTTTTTATAAATTGAAATGAAGCCTGGACTCGAGCTTGGACTTCAATTTTGTACTTGTAAAGCAATTCTTCTTTTGGTTCAGATGTAACATTTTTAATAATACAAAAGCTTGCTAGCTCTACTATACACCTCTGCGCTAGTTCAGTTTGTCTTTAATGGGGTAAATGTTGCACTAGCAACGTAAATGTATACATCTTTCAGATGTGCAACTGTCGGCGGAGGAGCAAATGTATGTGGAGAGCTCCGCCCCTCTAGAAAATGTCTGTCTCAACAAAGACGCCGTCTACAAGCTAACAGAGGGCTTGCTATCCCACTACCTGCCTAGCCTGCAGAACTCGAAACATACCCTACAAGAGCTCACGTGAGTTGGTTGGTGACCGCAGATCATCACTGTTCATCAACATTAAAATACAGTAGCACATAAGAGATCGTCAAAGCAAGGCAGGTGTTTTATTCCTAAAAGGTATTTAGTTTAGAATGAGTCTATTAAAGTGTATTTAACTTAAACTTTAACAAGTCAACTTGGTAACATGTATTTACATGCTCTTCCAGACAAAATCAACTCATATTGTTGGACACACTGGATCAAGAAGTCACCAAGTTCCGAGAGTGCAACGCCTTACTTGACCTGAATTCACTGGTACGTTTGACCGTCGTTTGCACCCGTTTCCCAACCCTGAACATATTCCCTCATCCAGTTTCTTGGCTTTACAGTTTACAGAGGCTAAGGTTTACCACAACAAACTGGTCAATATCAGGAAAGAGATGATTTTGCTTCATGAAAGAACAACAAAATTAAAGGTAATTATTTGTCTGTGTATTTTCCTTTTTTTTTTTTTTTATCTAACATATTTTACTCATTTGAGACCTGTTTCTTGTGTTACATGCGTCATTGCATGTATAATGACATTTTAAACCTACTTAGTGCATTTATCGTTTTTTTTTGTTTTTTTTTTAAGTTCCCCTCTGGGCCTCAATTATGGCTTATCGTCTCCTTGTGACAATGGCGAGCCGCTGATAGTTTCCATGTGCTTTCAGAAACGAGCTTTAAAGCTGCAGCAGCACAAGCAGAAGGAGGCGCTGGAGAGGGAGCACCAGCGTGAGAAGGAGCTGGAGCGAGAGCGGCAGCTTATTGCCAAGCCTGCAAAAAGAACATAAGCTTCTGCACTCTGGTGGTTTTTGCGCGTTTAAGCCTATTTTCTACAAAACATGTACATGTCGGCTAACCAATGACACTTGATGAATTCTTAGGACATTTTGCTTCTATTTTGAAACAATAACATTTAAGGTAATGCAGTAAGAGGCCAAAGTGAAGGAGTGAATCACAGTGGTTATGATTGGGTTACAGTTTACATACGCCACTAGAACATTCAGAGGTCAGGCACCATCAAGTGAGGGGATTTTCATCAAATCCTCTACACAGCGTTTGTGGTGGTTCACTGTATTAAAATCAACCACTGTCTACTATTTAGAAGTTTTAATGCAGTATTCTGCGCCAAATATTGCCAATATTCTAACACTTTCAATATAACACTTTTGTTTTTGCTCCCATTTTTTATTAGATAAATTCAAAGATCTAGAACTAGTTCCACATGCAGGAATATCAGCATTTCTCTCAAATATTGTTCACAAACCAGTCTAAATCTGTGATAATGAGCACATCTCCATGCCGAGATAATCCATCCTTCCTCACAGGTGTGCTATATCAACATGCTGATTAGACACCATGATTAGTGCACAGGTGTGATCTTTAGAGTGTCCACATTAAAAGGTCACTCTGAAAGGTGCAGTTTCAGAGTCTGGGTTTGTAGTCTGGGGACTCAGAAAACCATTAAGTACTGACTGTTTTAGAAAACCAGTCAGTATTCTGAGTACCCAGACCCCCTCTCTCCCCGCTAATAAAAACAAAACTACACCCTTTAGAGTGGCCATTTATTGTGGGCAGTCAAAGGTACACTAATCGTGGTGTATAATCAGCATCTTGATTGGCACACTTGTGAGGTGAGATGGATTATCTTGGCAAAGAAGAAATGCTCACTAGCACAGATTTAGTCTGGTTTGTGAACAATATTTGAGAGAAATTGTGTATGTGGAAGAAGTTTTAGATATTTGAGTTCATCTCAAAAAATGGGAGCAGAAGTGTTGCATTATTTTCTTATTTATTTTTTTTGAGTATGTAACTTAGACTGTTTTTAATACACATTTTCTGATTAGCATAATAATTAAATAGCAATTTAACAAAAACACTCTGTTCGTAAATGAGCACGCTTACAAATAATGGTACCCCCAAAAATATTTTCCCCCACTGTATAATTTTTTTCCATTTCATTTTCACTAGGCCATGAACGTGCTACTCCTGGGAAATTTCCTGAAAACAGTCAACATTGACCTACAGTACATTTTGTTGCTGTTACCCCGGGTTTTCACCGGATGCGGTTGCGGTGCGGTGCGTCTTGACTGCGTGCTCCGGACGGGTCAATTTTTTTGTCAATCCACACCGGCTCCGCACAGCTGCGGTCCGGCAGCTCCGTCGCCGCCCACTTCCCAACGTGTCTTGCGGGCCCGCGCGCGCGCGATCATGTGGCATTTCACAACGACAAACATACAGAAAGTCTGTGCTCAACAGAGAAGCAGAAAGAGAGGTGGACTTCTTTTGATTTAACCTTTTCTTCTTCTTCTGCTATGAGATTCCATGCAGCATCCTTTTTTTGGTTGTCCTTGTAAAGTATATTAATAACGAGAGTCGGGTCAGTGCGGGTCCACTCTTTATTTCTGTCTTCCGCGTCCGGCTGACGCTCAGTACGGCAAGCGAGACGGGCACAACAAGCAATCGCGAACATCAAACTCACAATACATTACAGTCCTTATAAAAAGGATGTGCCGTGTCATATATTATTTTGTGGTTTTCCACCTCCAATATAAACCTCTCCTCGTCCATGTTCGCTGGTGTCTAAACCGTGAATGAGCACATGGCCCGGCGACGCCCACGTCACGTTTTGCTGAAAAACTTGCGAAATAGGAGCTGGCGAGTGTTTTATTCTGAAAGGTAACCGGAAATTTATTTTGAAACTGCCTCGGTCTTCCTGTCCCGCTCGATGTGTTTTGTGCTAGCTTGCCATTTGCCGGAGGCCTACCGCTGCGGCGTCCGGCAAAAATAGAAAACAGGTCTATCCTTGCGGAAGGCTTGCGGCACGCCGCAGGCCTTCCGCAGTCGACACGCAACGCACCCGCAAGCGGTGTAAACTGCACCATTCGAATGAATGGAATCTAATTGCTTGCGTCGCCGGACCGCACCGCAACCTCATCCGGTGAAAACCCGGTGTTAGTAGTTTGAGAAAGAGCCACGTAGATTTACTTGAACAATATGTCAACCGCCTGGCCCTGACAGGAGTCGTATTCTTTAATCTGCTTGTGTCCACACTTTCAAATTGTCTGAACAAAGATGGCTGTTTGCTGGTAAACTGTCTAATGCTAACAAATGCATAGTAAAATGCATTACATTTTGTGTAAATGCACTCAAACATGCAGTGTGATGACTCTGAGTTATACCGATGTGGTTTAAACCAACGAGGATGAACTGCTAATTATTGATACATTCAACTCTCAACCCCTGATGACACATTGAAGTATTGTCCTGGCTGTTTTTGTTGAGATAAAATGGAATGTACAGTAATTGTTATTGGACATTGAGCCTTTTAATTGTTTCATGTTATAAAGTATTTGTTTAAAAATGACTGGTGTGTCATGTTTGAATGACTATAGTGTGTCCCCAATGTCACTTGAGAGTATACACCTTCTTATTTCAGTTTTTGGTTTTCTAACAAACGTTGAAAAGCGTAAACTACAAATGACATGGCTATTCTGGTGTATGAATTGGTGCACAGGTTAATGCCACCATCTAGTGGAAGAACATTTAATTGTTCCGCCCGTCGTTGTGGCATAGCTCGACTGACTGTACATTATTTTTTTGGTAAATGTAATTTTTCGGGTTGTTGAGTGAAAAACTGATAATTTCCCATGCACACCTGATGATCACTCAGCACAGTGTTTGTAAGTGCTGTTGGGTGCGATGACAATGTCAGCCCAGAAGATGTCAGCCTGGGCATTTCGAAGACTTTCACAATATACGCCTTAGTCCTGAGCGCTGATAGCATTTTTTTTCAATTATTATTATTATTATTATTATTATTATTTATACCGCATTAGTTTTATTTGTGTCCGAGTAAAACACTTGTTTATTTATAAAGGCATAATTTCATACATTGTTACAGACACCAAGTAGGCTGCGACACAAGTACAAAGGATGTATTTTTCTCCTATAATTTTTGCTTTTCTGAAAGTAAAGGAGTTGAATTGGTAGTTCTACTTTTACCAGAGACTTTTATTACACAAGAATCTGTACTTAAGTGTCAGGTGTGACTGATTTTGCCACCTAAATTGTCGGACAGTATTTTTCAAAACAGTCGACTCATTTCAGGCACCGTTGTTTTGTACCATCAAAAACAAAACGCACAAAAAGAAGTTTTTTTGTTGTTGACAGAAAAGTAGGTAACATTCCTCTGCGTCCCAACAAGACCACGTGTCTGTTGGAGCCCTGCCAATTCACATAAAGCTCCAATTTTATACTCCACTTAGGCCTCTACTGCTGCTGCAAACCAACACTGCGTGGTTCACCCCCGCCCAGCTTTGCTTGGAGCTAAAAGTTCACCACAGAATGGTCATGGAGAGGTCCAGACTAGGGAGGGAGCCATCCAATTCTGCGAAAACGAAGGCGAGATGCTGCAGTGAAAACTGTCTTTTCAATGTGGCCACTTGTCATCACAACACTACATTTGTTTGTGTGTTTTTTAAATGCACTTCCTTTAGTGTTTGGTATGCCAGAGAACGGCAATACAGGAGCTGTGGTAGCCTATGTAGAACTGGATCAGTAGATTGTTATGTAATACTACTACTGCTACTACAATAATAATAATCACCATTTTGGAGGCTTTAACGTGAACACAATTTGGGTTGTGTGGTGTACTTGTGCGACAAAACGAGTGCCGTACCTTAACGTACAAAGATGAAACGATACGTGTTTTCAGTAGAGGAGACCGGGGCTAGTTGTATCACTTTTTTTATACTTTTATGTATTGCTTGGAATCAATACATCATATATAAACTGTTGTGATAGGTTGCTATGGTTACAGCAGTCGCGGTCGTGATGTCATCAGTACGCGTCTTGAGATTCGGGCATGCGCAGTGTACGGGCCACGAGAGGCGCACGTTTGAAGTTGGAGCAAACGCCAATAAAGTGACTCGTTCAGAAAGCCACCGGGCTCCTTATTATTCTGCATCGATACATGACATAAACACAACGTATACCAGAGGAAAGACCAAAGTCTTGGGTACAGTTTTTGTATTTATGTCATTTTCGTACTTTGTGTCAGTGCAGAGTTATAAGCCATAAAATAGAGGGCGTGAACATGTGACATATGTTGCCCCACCAATGGGTAAGTTGTCACACATGGGGTAAGATGTCACATTGGATTTTGCAATTAATAAAACAAGGACAAACTTATCCTTGTTCTGTTTGTTTGTTTTGTTTTGTTTTTGCATTTCCAGTCAGAGAAATTGTTTATCATTGATCTTGAAAATTTACCATTGTCATTGAGCAAACTTTAAAGGTACACTCAGTATTATACAGTGGCATCTAGTGGTGAAACAATAAATCATTCGGGGAAAAAAACCAATTGTTTGTGTTAGTAGTATGTAAAAAGATATGTTGTATCGCATAAACGTACTTTTTTTTTAAATATAACGGTTAGTCTAGAAATCGCAAATTATCTTACATGTCCGGGCCGCGGCTTCTAGTGTCCGCCATGTTTCGCCGCCATCTTTCTGCTACGGGTGCCGTCAAAAACAAATTTCAGTTTTTGGAACGCACTTCCGGTTTGTATGGCGACCGCATTTCCACGAAGAAGAAGAGTTTCCGGTCCCCGAAGAGAGCATTATCAAGCATCACACTTACTTTGGGAATTTATTTTATTTCAGCGCGACAAAACAAGAGTTTATATTGTAGCCGCATTTGCCAGATGGAGAGAAATGAGGAACAGACTAGGTTTGGGACGTGCCGGTGCCTTCGACTGCTTTCTACTTGACCGGTAAGTAAGAGTACATTTCTGTTTACGTTTTGAGAGCGAGAGAAAAAGTATACACTGTACTAATTAATACGATGTTCGTACCTTTGTTTTACGATCACTGTAGCTGTTGATTAGCAACTCCGCACCACCCGAACGA
Organism: Festucalex cinctus; assembly: GCF_051991245.1. NCBI lineage: Eukaryota > Metazoa > Chordata > Actinopteri > Syngnathiformes > Syngnathidae > Festucalex > Festucalex cinctus. The sequence continues at coordinate 4,066,449 of NC_135414.1, forward strand.
TTTCGTTATGTAGCTACTTGCTTTGAAAAAAAAAAAAAGATTCCCGCTGGCACGTTATATTTAGAGTAAATGCGCAAGTTATTGTGTAATGTAATGTAACTGTGATTTCGGAGGTATATTTGCCCATAACTTCAATGGAGAATCTAAAGCATACTGTATTAGTGGAGGAGTTGAAAATTATTTTCGTTGTGGTTGGTGAAAATAGTGTTCTCGAAATTAATTTTCGGCAGGGAATAACTTTCTGGACTTAAATGCTGGCTGTACCGTAAGCACTGCTAGAGTCTGAACTCTCTCACTCAAGTGTGTACTGGTCCATTGTGTAATTGGGTGCACAAGAATTTACAGGCTGCCACGTTTTCCACGGAAATTCGACAAGCAAGCAGCCTTTGCATATTCTATGCAGTATGCAGTCAAGTTACTTTTATCTAGCTAATACAATGTTTTGGGCCCAAAAACTAAAGATCTTACCTCTATTTTGGGGGCTTTGTTGGAAAGTTGGTGACATATAGTAGTATCATCAATTATTCTATTTTATTTTATAATTGTGTTTTTGTTTGTGTCACACTAGATCAACAGCCAAACTTGAGGGTTCCAGAACCATATTCTGATGTATACAAGCATTCATGCACCGTTTAAATACATCACCGACCTGCAAGAAAAAAAAATATCAAGGGGAGAGTCAGCAGCCATATTGGAATGCCCCAAATGAGGACACTTGAATGGAGGACCCCAGAAGGCTCGGTGTTGTACCACCAGTATCTCCACCTACCATATCTGAGCTGCAACAAACTGAAGTCAGCCGACGTCTTGGTATGTCATTTACATATGGACGGCATTGCACACTACATTAACTTTTTGTGTGAAGCAATACGGAATGGTCACATGTACAAGCACCACTTGTTTTACACAGGACCTGCTGACCAGGTGTCTGAAGCCATGGAGTGACTCCTCCCTCACTTTCCTCAGCAAGCCTTTGAAGAATATGATATCATCGTTGGTGGGAACATGCCCTCACTCCATAACATGTACTTGTGCAGTCAAGGAGCATGTCAAACTTAATAAAACCAGCAAACATTGAAGTGACTTCATTTTTACTGCAGTCTGTTCACACAATCAATGGACAAGCCTTCCTTGATTTTGCCCCAATAACATCATAGAGTAGGCGAAAAGTAGTGTTACAGATCATACTATGTGTTCGGGAGAGTTTGAGGAATGTTGCAATGTTAATGGGGGACAATGTCAGCACACACACACACACACACACAAAAAAAAACATCATGGTATTGAGGTAATCAGATATTTTAGCTGTGTACAACACATACCTGCTCTGTAACACTACTTTTGGCCCAAACCTGTATGTCTATTTTCCATATTTTGAAATGCACAGCGTATTGGTAAATTTCTGGATCAACTGCAATTCATGTCGCTCATTATATTATAACAGCATATTTTTTTTTTTTTTAGTTAATATGTTCATTTCATGTAGACTTTTATTTTACTTTATTTTATTTATTCATTTTCATGTACTGTACCTTCCATTCATTGGCCAATGAAGAATTCCTTGTCATTGCAAGCATTTATAATAATTCTCCAGGCTTTTGATGTTTTACATTTCTAGTCATGTAAAATAGTGTTAGGTTAGGTGTCGAATGAACACTGCATGTTGACGCCAAAGGAAATAGTATTTTTTAGTTATTCAAAATGTACAAATTAACACACAACAACAATATACAAGTTATACAAACTACAACAAGTGTCAGACATGGACTAATTATATGCCAGGTAAAAAACCTTTGTATTGTCCTCGAGGATCTGGGAAAGTGTCACTTATTTGCCACAAGTCACCAAGGTGCTGCAGTCTGGGATCCAGGTACAGGAAAATCATGGTGGTGCTGATGTGTCAGCAATGTGTCAAAAAGTATTTCTTGGTGTCAGTCTATCAGCTGGACTTGGATATCTTCATGTTCCTCCATGGTCATTTCCTGTACGAGTCTCTGCAAGAAGGTAACAATTGTATGTCAGATGAGGTACCAAACAATGAACTGAAAGTCACTGAGCCAATGAAGTACATTATTATATGAGCAAGACTATTTGTGAAAGCCATGTAAATTCCTGCACATCGAAGTACAAGGAAGCTGTTGTATCTTCAATCAAAACTAATTAAGTTGCTTAGTGATATTTATTAGGTAAAATTGTTCAACATGGTGACAAATCGATATCTGAGTAAAGGGTTTCAAATGTTTTTGTAAGCAGCACTTTTCTGAGTGGTTAGTAGCAACAAGACACGGGGGGAATTACGAGTCTGAGTTGCAGGTGTGTAGTTCAGTTAACACCATTATTTTTGTACGATATACTAAACATATCAGCAAACGATGTAATCTAAATACCACATATTCCAAGCAAAGGTATGTTTTGAGCCATTCACATGAATGCTCGAATGGAATTATTTTTCCATGATGACATAATTGTACGTTACGAGACACCGCGTTCACTTCCGCGTTCTCTTCCTCGTCTCCCTCGCCCTCTTTGAGATGGTCCACATGTCTATAAAACATATAACATAACTGTGTGTTCTCTGTTGCATAGTTTAGTTGCACTAACAAATATGAACATAGATAGCCATTATCATTAGCTGACGTACAGTATTTCCTAACAATGCCGACAAAAATATTAATTCTGAAATTAAATGACTAAATCACAAATATTAGGGGTCTGTACAGTATGTCTAACAAATGCAATTCACTTACGTCATCACTCGAGGGATACCAGAAGTTGTTTGCGTTCTGTTCCGGTGAAATTGGTGGTAGGCTGTTGAAGTAGGGTCTCTCTGAGACGCCGTAGTTCGTGTGCTTAAAATCATTGCATTATCTTGTTTGACCGATAGATGGCGGTCGTGAGCTACACACTGGGGCTTTAACATAAAATATTATGAAACACATTAAAGTCCTTGGGAACTGCTGGCATATAAGTCATAGCTCTCAGCCTCAAATGTTTGATTTGCTTCCCTTATACTGGGAATTTGAGATTAAATTGAATTTCAAAAAATAACGCAATAGATGGAGGGCTGGTTCATTATGATGTTTAAACCAGTCCTGACATATGAGCATACTGTAGCTATAACAACTGGAAAATCAATTTTTAAACAATGAAACAAAACTAGCAAACTAAATTCCTCACTCTTCAGACTCATCATTGGAAGAACAATTCTGGCATAAGTAAAAAGAGTTGCCAGAGGTGCATTTTTCAGCGGCTCATTCTTTGCATATGTGACAGCAAACCCCAAAATGACAAGGAGACCCAAACTACCATGTTGGTTTATACTTGCCCTAGTTTAAAGTTAGCTTAAAACAGAGCAGTGACTGAGGCATGACAAGATGCCTGAATCTCTCCTCTAACGAGTCCACATAATTTGTTGCTTTGTACGACGCCTGTTTAAAAAAAACGTGAAGTTGAAAACTTTTTACTTTGGGTTGCGCAAAACAGATAACTGGCACCCACGTCCGCTCACAATGTGCTATTCTCTTTTCAGACAGTACACAAACCATCCATCCATTTTCTGAACCACTTATTCCTCAAGGGTTGCGGGGGATGCCGGAGCCTATCCCAGCCGGCTTCTGGCAGTAGGCGGGGTACACGGTATACGAAGAAAACTAGTAGGCCGATTACATTTTTCATTGCGCCCTCTGGTGGAGAAGAAAATTGCAATGTGACAACTTACCCGTGATACAACTAGCCCCGGTCTCCCCTACTGGTACTGATGCGCAGTTAGGAAAATGGTGATCAGGCTACCACTCCTTGCTTCAAGCTGTATAGTTATTCCTGTAAAATATGTACAATTTTAGGATTAGCAAAAGCCAGACATGGCAGACAATATGGCATACGTGAGGCTACAACACCTGGACCAGCTTTGAAAGATATTCCAGTAGCCTATGTTTAAAAGCACCAATATGCTACTTCAATGTACCACTTAATTTCATCACATGAAAGTCCGCTAGCTTTAATGCTAACAATGTGTGGCAGAATAGATGCCCCTTACCACAAGGGGGCAGAGTGCCCCTAATTAAGCAGGTGCCTATAAATAGGCCAGCGCAGCGCCAGTCTGTCTCTCTTCCACTTCCTTTTCCTCCTTTACGGAGTTGACAGACGTGCGCGTACGCTGACGTGGTCTGTGTGCGGGTGGTGTCGGACCCAAGTGAAGGTATGCGTGCTTTTATCGACTTGGCCCATTCATGATTTTAGAAACTTAATCTAGTACTGCTTGGTTACAGCAACGTGGCACATGTTGGAGCGTGACTGTTCCCTGGTGTCCGGGTGGGTGCGCGGCGCTTCCTGCAGGTAGGGCGTTGGCTGTCGGCCTTGTGCAAGGGCGGGGCAGGGGAACAAGCTTTAATTGCTTTTACCCTGTTGTCCAGCCATTAAATTGTGGAGCCGCGCTGGGTATCTCCTCCCCACGCCGTGACCTTGCCATTGTGCGCTCCGGTAAGGAATATGAATTCCTTTTTTTGTGCTAGTTGGGAAGACCTTTTTTATTTCTAATTAATTTGTAATTGATTAATTTGTCTTCCAGTGTGGCACTACTCCGGGTCATACTGTTGTCTTGGCTTTTTAACATCTTGAAACTGGATTTTAAACACTGTTACCTTCCTGACAACTTCCCCTCCTGTTTGGGCGGCGACCTGGGTTGGCTGAACTGTTGGGACCGACCCAGGCTAAGTGTCGCCGCCGCGGAGCCCTTCCATTTATTGAACATTTTTAACTGTTTGGATTCTTTGTTTTATATTAATGGTTTTTTGTTTGTTTCTTTTAACAGTATGGGTATTTTATATGTTTAAGATTGCGTTTATTTTTGCTCTGCCAGACGACTTTGGGTGAAGTGGTGTGGGTTGTTTGCTTCTTTTAATTTGTGTTATCGTTGGCAGGTACTGAGGGCACCTTGCGGCAGCGGTCCCCTTGGTGATGGTCCCGTTTTTCCCACTTATTTGGTTTGCTGTGTCACGGGTGTTGTGTAGTGTTTGGAGTTCCCCTTTTTTTTTTTTGGTACCACTGTCGTGGTAAGTCCCCCAGTCCTGTGGTGTTTTCAGCAGTCCCACACCACTTTCTTTTGTTGTTGCTGTTTTTAAAGCTTTTAATTTGTTAATAAACTCAGAATATTTTGGAATCACATCTTGTCCTGTGGATGTTTAAACTGCGTGCCTTTTATTTGTGAAGCTTGTTTTAGACTCCTGGGGTGCAAGTCTCCAGGTGGCGTTGTCACCCACTAACTAAGCCACTTTGCTACAATCTGGCATTGTTGGCAGGATCCACTATTAAAGGACAGATGTGATTTCCAAAAGAGGAAAAAAAAAAAAAAAAATTCTTATTGTTGGTTTATTTTATTTATTTTGTGTGTTGAGTACTTTATCTGCGATTGGTTGGCAACCAGTCCAGGGTGTCCCCCGCCTACTGCCCAGAGCCAGCTGAGATAGGCGCCAGCAGCCCCCGTGACCCTTGTGAGGAATAAGCGGTCAAGAAAATGGATGGATGAGTACTTTATTAGCATAAGCCAAGACAGCAGCAATAACTCAATAATTTTTTTTTTACAAGAAAAATTTTTTTTGTTTTTGTTTTTCTCTCTCATCCTAGTGGAAACCTGGGTGAGGGTGTCGGTATGGAGGAGGAGGTACATCAGCTTCGGGAGCTTGTTCTGCAATTGAAGGCGGACAATGAGCGTCTGCTTCGGGAGCGTGGCGTGTCTCATTCGGGCCCCGGTGGGGCAGTCTCTGGGTCTCCTGGTCCAGCCGTTGGTGCTCCACCTGTTGTAACTGAGCGGTTGGTGGTTATACCTAGAGAGCGCAGATGTCCGACGTTTAATGGCAAGTCGGGCATTAGTGTGTCGAGTGGGTTGAGGAGATAGAGGCATGCATGTGGGCCCGGCACCTCTCTGCTGCGGACCAGGCCCTCTTTATTATTGACCATTTGGAAGGAGAGGCACGAGAAGAAATTAGGTTCAGATCAGCTACAGAACGAGATGACCCAGTTTGCATTCTTGCAATTTTGCGAGAGTTGTATGGTCAAACTCATTCCTATATTACTCTGCAACAGGCCTTTTTTGCTAGACAGCAGCAGGAAGGTGAGTCGCTGCAGGAGTTCTCTTTAGCCTTGTTAGCTCTTATGCAACCCATACAGCAGAGTGCACCCAATGGGATGCGAAATGCTGACGTTCTGCTTCGTGACCAGTTTGTAGAGCATGTGCTTGACAGTTCCCTGCGTCGTGAGCTGAAGCAAATGGTCCGGCGTCAGCCTGCAGCTTCCTTGTTGGAGGTGTGAAGTGAGGCCATAAGGTGGAAGAGGGAGGGACTTCCGGGAGGTTCTCGGGGGCGTAGCTACTCTCTTCCATCTGTTCACGGTCTTCAGTTTCGTGTTCAGGGCAGTTCCATTCCAGCCCCTGTTGCTGCTCCCCATGGGCCCAGTCTTACGGAGCTGATGGACCTTTTGAAGCACCAACAAGAGCAGCTTGATGATCTAACACGCTCGGTTGCCGCCTTGCAGGCTCCCCAAACTCTGAGTCGGGTGTCACAAAACAATGTGATTTGCCGTAGGTGTCAACAACCTGGACACTTTGCCCGCCAGTGTGATGGCGAGCCCTTTCGTGGCCGTGCTCATTCTGTTGCAGGTTTAGCTATCAACCCTCCTAGACCTTCTTTGCCCGCTCAGCAGTCGGAAAACTGACGCCTGCTGAGTTGTTGAGCCAAAGCTCAGTAGGGGAATCTCCAGGCTCCATAGACTGTAAACCGACTAGCCTAATGTCATCTTGTCCAAGTGTTGATGTTCTTATGGGTGATGTCTCAGTGTTGTGCTTGGTGGATACTGGGTCCATGGTATCCAGGGACCCACCTGGAGCGGCCTCCTCACCCCCTGGAGTCCTGGGGATGAATGTGATCCGATGCTGCTATCGACATCTTTTTGGGGCATATGGTCGGTCTTTGTTTGAGTCACCCTCTGTGTTGCTGGCCCCTGATCTAATCATTGAGGCCCTTCAGAAGTGCCACCAGGCTGCTGTACAGGCTCAGGAAGACCCTACCGGTTCAGTTAGGGTGCAAGGTCAACGAGCCATTCGTATCCCTGGTGGCTTCATGAAAATGGTGGCTAGTACCTGCTCCTCACATTTTGAGAACCAGACTGTGCTCTTTGAGCCCCCTGATTCCGGCTTGCCAGCTGGGTTGCTGGCATCTCCATGTTTGGTTCAGGTTGTCCGGGGTATGGTTCAGGTTCCAGTGGTAAACGTGGGAACAATGGATATACTTCTGTACCCACGGACTTCTCTTGGTGTTCTCAGAGGGGCTCAGGTTGTTAGCCTACCCACGGGGGTAAGCGAAGTGCAGCCTTTCACGGCTACAGTCTCATTGCAAGAATCCACCATTTCAGCACCTAAAGAGGCCCCTCAAGTGGATCTGTCAATGCTGACGGGAGAGGAGCAGGTTGAAGTGAGATCAGTGTTGCAAAAGTATAGCTCTGTCTTTGCAGTTCATGATGGAGATTTGGGCTGTACTAATCTCATTTCCCACAATATTCCACTCCTTGATGACGTTCCAGTTAGACAAAGATACCGTCGCATTCCTCCCTCAGAATATGAGGACGTGAAGGCCCACATCAACCAGCTGTTGGAGGCTCAAGTCATTAAGGAGAGTAGTAGCCCTTACGCCTCACCTATTGTCTTGGTCCGGAAGAAGGACGGAAGCCTGCGCTTGTGTGTTGATTACCGCCTCCTTAACAGCAAAACCCGCAAGGATGCTTTCCCACTGCCACGCATTGAGGAAAGCTTGGATGCGCTTTGTGGAGCTCGGTTTTCAACGATTGACCTCGCAAGCGGGTACAACCAGGTGCCAGTTTCTGAACCGGATCAACACAAGACTGCCTTCTGTACCCCTTTCGGACTTTTTGAGTTCAATCGGATGCACTTTGGCCTGTGTAATGCCCCAAGTACGTTCCAGCGGCTGATGCAAAGGATGTTTGGAGATCAGCAAGGACAGTCACTCTTACTGTACCTTGATGATATTGTGGTCTTCTCCTCCTCAGTTGCACAACATCTACAACGGCTGGAACTGGTGCTTGGTCGGCTTCAAAAGGAAGGCCTGAAAGCTAAGTTAAGCTAAGAGAAGTGTAACTTCTTCCAGAAAGAAGTGAAGTATTTGGGCCATGTCATTTCAAGCGAGGGAGTTTCTACTGATCCTGACAAGATTCATACAGTTTCCAAGTGGAGACAACCAAGTCATGTCTCGGAGCTACGCTCATTCTTAGGATTTGCAAGCTATTATCGGCGCTTTGTTCAGGGCTTTGCACAATTGGCTGCCACTTAAATTAGTGGCTGAGCTTACAAGTAAAAAGACCAGGAGAGGTTCAGAGCAGGCCCTGGGTGCTGCTTGGACAGCACAATGTGAGGCCAGTTTCGAGGCCTTCAAAGGCCTTGAAAGCAAGGTTGGTTTCGGCACCAGTGTTGACCTATGCTGATTTTTTTTTTTGCCCTTTTATTCTGGAGGTTGACGATGGTCACAGCGGTCTGGGGGCAGTGCCTTCACAAGAAACTGACAGGGGAGTTCAGCCGGTGGCATATGCAAGTCATGGCCTTAGACCAACTGAGTGCAATATGGATAATTACAGCTCCATGAAATTGGAATTCCTGGCGCTGAAATGGGCCATGACTGAAAAGTTTTGGGAATATCTGTTGGGGCACAAGTGCCTGGTCTTCACAAATAACAACCCGCTGAGCTATTTGCAGACTGCCAAGTTGGGTGCCACCGAACATCGCTGGGCTGCGCAGCTGGCGGCATTTGATTTTGATATCAAGTACCGAATAGGTCGCAGCAATCGTAATGCTGATGCCTTGTCGAGGCAATACTTGTCCAGCTCTGGCTGGGTGGAAAGTGTTGTGCCAGGCACTGCCGTCCCTAGTGGCGTCCAGCATGCGCTATGCCCAGGTGAGAGGGTGGTGGCAACTCAGGGGGTAGTATCTGCTAGTCCATCTTCTTCGTCAGCAGATATTCGAACCCTGCAGGAGGCTGACCCTCTCATAAAGGAGTTTTTGGTGTTCTGGCGGAGGCAGGCTCGACCAACAGCAGTGGAGAGACCTCCAGGTTTCCAAGGCAGTGATGGCACTGGTGCGGCAGTGGGACCGTTTGGTGGAAAGAGAGGGGGTGCTGTATCGGCAAATTTTCCAGCCTGATGGTGGTAGTCAATTGCTCCAGCTGGTTTTGCCTGCAGTCCTTAAGCAGGAGACAATGACGTGTCTGCATCAGGACCATGGCCACCAGGGCATTGATCGAACCACTGACCTGGTGAGACAGCGTTATTGGCCAGGAATGGCCTCAGACATCAAGCAATGGGTTCAACAGTGTGACCGCTGTCAGGTCGCTAAAGACTCTGGGTCAGTGCCACACAGCTTTATGGTCATTTGTTCGCTTCCGAGCCAAATGAGATTTTGGCTATTGATTTTACCCTGTTGGAACCGTCCCGTGGTGGTTTTGAAAATGTCCTTGTTATGACTGATGTTTTCAGTAAATACACAATTGCTGTTCCGACCCGGGATCAAAGTGCTTCTACCGTAGCCCATGTTCTTTTGACGGAGTGGTTTTACAAGTTTGGTGTTCCAAGTCGACTCCACTCGGACCAGGGTAGGAGCTTTGAAAGTGCTTTGCTTCATCAGCTCTGCTGCTTATACGAGGTTGGCAAGTCCCGCACAACCCCTTATCATCCAGCAGGCAATGGGCAGTGTGAGCGCTTTAACAGAACACTTCACAACCTTATACGTGCTCTGCCAATTTCCAGAAAACGGGATTGGGTCTCGTGTCTACCCCAGGTATTATTTGCTTATAATACCACAGGAGAGTCACCCTTTTATCTGATGTTTGGCAGAGAGCCTCGTCTCCCTATAGATTTCCTTCTAGGGCAAGTTCAGGACCCTGTACGTGGGGAAGTACAGGATTGGGTTGTCGAGCATCAAGCTAGACTTCATGTCGCGTTTGAAGGTGCTAAAGAGAGATTATTTGCCGCTGCTGTAGGAAGGTGCGCCATGACCAACATGTTCGTGATGCACCGTGGCGTGTAGGTCAATTGGTGTATTTGAGAGATCAGTGTTAGGGGTCGTCACAAAATTCAGGATGTGTGGAGTCCTGTTGTCCATCAGGTCCTAAAAGCCCCAACAGATCAAGGAGCAGTGTACACTGTAGCTCCAGTGCAAGATTGGCATCGGGTGCGTACAGTCCATCGAGACATGGTGAAAGCTGTCCTCAGGCCTGAAAATCAGGGACCTGATCCAAGGCCCCTCTCGCCACTTGGCCAAAGACGTGGGGAGAGTGATTCCCTTGGTGATGATGATTTGTGGCTTTTGATACCTGAAACATCTTTACCCTCTGGCTCTGCAGGGCCGAGGAGTTGTCCTGTTGCAACACCTTTGGTGGGTCAGGCTAGATCCAGTCCACCTTTAGCTGGCATGAAACCAGTAGGTCCGCCCTTGTCTATAGCAGAACAACCGTGCACTAGCCAGCAGGCATTGCGTCGGACCCTTCGTTCAAACGCTGGCCACCACTCTAATGTGCACCATCTTTCGTTGCCTGCAGGCCAGCATGAACGCCATACACAGCAAGCATATCCGGTGTCCAATGTTCAGATGGCTGTTTTTAGACCTTGGTGTTAGTGTCCATCGTCGGGGCGACGATTCAAAACCTGGGGGTAGATGTGGCAGAATAGATGCCCCTTACCACAAGGGGGCAGAGTGCCCCTAATTAAGCAGGTGCCTATAAATAGGTCAGCGCAGCGCCAGTCTGTCTCTCTTCCACTTCCTTTTCCTCCTTTACGGAGTTGACAGACGTGCGCTGACGTGGTCTGTGTGCGGGTGGTGTCGGACCCAAGTGAAGGTATGCGTGCTTTTATCGACTTGGCCCATTCATGATTTTAGAAACTTAACCTAGTACTGCTTGGTTACAGCAACGTGGCATATGTTGGAGCGTGACTGTTCCCTGGTGTCCGGGTGGGTGCGCGGCGCTTCCTGCAGGTAGGGCGTTGGCTCTCGGCCTTGTGCAAGGGCGGGGCAGGGGAACAAGCTTTAATTGCTTTTACCCTGTTGTCCAGCCATTAAATTGTGGAGCCGCGCTGGGTATCTCCTCCCCACGCCGTGACCTTGCCATTGTGCGCTCCGGTAAGGAATATGAATTCCTTTTTTTGTGCTAGTTGGGAAGACCTTTTTTATTTCTAATTAATTTGTAATTGATTAATTTGTCTTCCAGTGTGGCACTACTCCGGGTCATACTGTTGTCTTGGCTTTTTAACATCTTGAAACTCCAGTGGTTGCTCAACAAATCTTTTGTCAGGTTGTTGTTTTTAAAGCTTTTAATTTGTTAATAAACTCAGAATATTTTGGAATCACATCTTGTCCTGTGGATGTTTAAACTGCGTGCCTTTTATTTGTGAAGCTTGTTTTAGACTCCTGGGGTGCAAGTCCCCAGGTGGCGTTGTCACCCACTAAGCCACTTTGCCACAAATGCGAAACTCACCAGTGACAGTCACCATATTTGCAGGCCCACAACAGTAGGCTATGCACAGTTGTATGTACTGAATTATTAGGGTCATGACAGACTTTTTACAATGTTGCAGTTTGTTTGTTAACAGTAGGCACAGGATACTTCCAGGTGGCAGAAAAATGAGTGACTACCTCTAATCTGAATTTACAACAGCAAAAATGAAGGAAATCGGAAAAGGCTCAACCTTTGGGGGATCTGATGGCACAAACCCTCAATACCTTTCTGGGTCAGTATATTTTTAGCAGTTTAAAACGACATGAGACAGTAAAGGAAGGACAATAGATGTCCTGGTATGTCTACTCTTCCTAAGTGGTTGTTTTCCCCCATATAAAGCCACCACTGGCTAGAATTAGTCAATTAGACACTGTGGGTGCGCATGGCATCCTGAGAGGTAGACAGTGTGGGTTGCGCTCTTCCAAGTGTTTGGTTTGAACTCGTCTCCGCTTTTAGAAAGTTGGCTGTCAGAAAACAAACACAAGCCCCCTCCTTTCACAAAGCCACAGACACGGAGCAGGAGGAGATGATGATGTCGTAGCGGGCTGGCCTTCCTGTCTCAGTCAACAGTGATTCAGACGGACGGCTGAGGAGTGGGAGGCTGTGGTCTGCTTCAGACAGGCAGCAGCAAGCCTCTCCCAAAGCCACCAAAACAGGATATGGTCCTCAGGCCCACACTGATGACGGCTGCGCGGTGTAATTATTTCCCTCAGGTTTTTACCGTCAGGTCGGTGTGCCGGTGTTTGTGCACGCTGTTGTTTGGCCTTGTGTAGAGTTTGACCGATGACTCTGGAAAACATATCGCTTTGTGGTGTTTTGGACCAACGTGACAGCAAGTGAGGTTACGTTCCCTCTCTCTTCACCGCCGCTCCTTATATAACTTCATACGCACGTCTGGCTTAGTGGACAGGGAGAACATTAGTAATTAAGTGTCCGTGACTCAACAGATGCTTCAAAAATGGAAACTTAATCGAAACAGTTTGCTATGTAACAATGGGATTTTCCAAAACTGTATAAATAATCTACAACCAAAAACACTGCTACACTTGCAATGCAGCGAAATTGTGAACATGGGATTATTTATTTTTTTTATTACAAGTTACAATGCAAGATGTAGAGCTGTCAAAATGAATCGATTGATCGACAAGTAATCTATTATCAACTTAATCGACAACTTTTTTTAATTGAGTAATCATTTAGAGACATTTTTTATGAAAGAAGATTGATTATCTTCTGCGTTTATTCAAAATGAGACATTTGCAAACATCTGTTTTTACTTCAGAAAACAATGACAGAATCGGTCACATAGTACAACATCAATCCCCCTTATTTTTTAAATTACTATACGGTTACCAACTATGACAATCACTGGTTAATAAAAAGTAATCAGGGGGAAAAATGCTTTTGTAATGTACTTTAATGCAAAATAAAATAAATCAGATTAGTTGACAGTACTAGCAAGATGTTTACCTAAATGTCCCAGTTAAATACAGCCTTGGCCTTTTTTTGGTTGTTTTTTTTTTTAAACTTATTTTTAAGGTCTTCATTTTTTAAAAATAATATAAACCCATTCAAAAACATACAATAGATTGAGAAAGCGCAAGAACAAAGGATAAGACAAAGTGTTACAGTGTACCAATTCCTCTACGTTTCAAGTGAGAAGTGACAATCACAATACATGAATAATTATGCCCAGAGATGTACATTATGAATGAGGCACGTTCTGTAGGTGTAAAAAGCAGGATTACAAAGGATTTTAATAATCTTCGGGGGGAAAAAAAATGCGGTAATCTTTAAATTTTACTCGTTTTGAATTTCCATAGGCCGTTTCTCAGGATGAAGAGCGTAGAGTATACTTTTTAAATTGGAACACTTGTGTACTTGTTAACTTAGGTAGTTTAAAGGTCTGAATAGTTTAGCTATACTGTATGTTTAGATGTCTGATCCCTCGCCTTGTGTTGGTACTGTGGCCTATTTTCTCCCAGAGGCAGACCAATTCAGTGTAAACACAGGCGTTTGTGGTCAAGCGCAGGAGGTGAAGAGTTGGGTTCCCCCCCCCCCCCCCCCCCCCCAATCCCGCAGGTGCAGCGCTAGGTGGCTCGAAAGCACGGCGGCCTCGCCACGGTCATGTTTTCAAAAACAAGCCTTTGCAACTCCAGTGGTTGCTCAAGTTTTTACTGACCAAACCAACGGTTTTGTCAGCTTCTCGTAGACTGTAGTAAAAGATATAAATATAGCAGCTACTTGGTAAATAACTAAGCAGGCTTTATGGATTAATCAAACACATGTGTTGCACACTTTGAGGTTAGGGTAGATACCACTTATACGACAGTAATCTCTCTTGATGTCTTTTGCTATTTCTGAATTTAGGCTTCTTTTTCGTTGTACAGACAAAAAAAAAATGTTGACAACACTTGATGAAATGGCATTGTGTTCAAATTCATTTTGCCAGTTTATTGGTAGCAGGGCTCTTGTTTACATGGTGGTGTCTTTAATAATAGACCCTTCCAGTGTGACGTCACGTTTAAGTGCGCCCCTTGCGGTGGAAGGCAGGGCGTCAATGCGAGTGAATTAGAAATCAATCAGTGTGACCTAGAAAATAGGTCAAACAGTTGATGAATCAGCGAACTTCTGCGCGTCCGACGGATGGTCTAATGGCTCAAAGAGAGATGAGATCGTTCTTTCGACTGCCGGCAGCGATTCTAAACCATGCGGAAGACAGTGAGGAGTGAAATACGAGCACGGTGGCTAGCGCGAAACTACGACGTGCTTTTCACCCACAAAAAGTACGAGGATATGCTCAGATCATTTTACATCAGGTAGTTTTTCCTCTTTTTCATACACAGTGGGTCATAACATTAACCTCTGATTGTAAATTCCAGGCAGACATGATGAATGTGCCATATTATCTTTAGTGACACTATCATTCATACCTTTTTGGATAAGTATTCAAGTAATTTTGAACAAAAAGTTAACGATTTAACACGATTGTCACAATTAACACTAACTGCTGAGGAACGTGTTGTAAACGTGCGGTCTGTTAGTTAGCAGCTAAGATAGCTTGAAGACTTGGATATACAGCAAGACGAGTATATCCGGACACAAACGATTTAATGAATGACAATTTACACCATGAAAGTAGTGATCGGCGTACTGTTTCAAGCAAAAACAACATACCTTAAGCTTCCACTTTGCCTTCCAACAAACTCCATTTTTTTTTTGTAGCTAGTGGCTTCAAACGACTGGTTTCAATGAGTCACAGTAATGTAGTGTCCTACTCGGGATGTTTTTTGTGACACTTGACATATTTCCCACCTTTTAACGAAAACGCTCGCCGAAAATCAAGCTCTGTACATTCATTTGTTATGGGATGTTTGCCCTCCGGGAGGCGCAGCAGGAGCTAAGCAGTGACATCAGATGCAACTGGAAGGGTCTATCAACCTGAAAAAAAAAAAGTTACATTTGCCGAGAAACTAACTCTTGCCAAGGCAGAGCAATTCAGGACAAATGGCTTGAATGATGACTTGAGTTTTCTTTCCTCATAATAAATTAATACGGCACATTGCTTTGAAGGTAAACAGAACACCGTCTGTTATTTCAATTTCAACAGGAAAGTCGAGAGAAAAATAAATGTGGTGGGAATTCTGAAAATAATATAATGGCAATGATGCGCCCTTTAGATGCTTACATTATGTTAAATTACTCAACTATATTACAGGTACTAGTATTCCACAAACTCTATGATAGGGGTTTCATTTGTAGTCTGTCCCTTTAGAAGGGGCTACAACGCCATATCGTGTTTGCCTTGTGATTGACAGGTAACCAATCCATGATTTTCAATAAGGGCAATAGAAATGGATGACTAGATCTTTGCTTGGGTAACAAAGAAAGACAGCATGACAAAAAAAAAAAAAAAGTATCCATCCTCCTGGGGTGCCAGTCGGTGTTTGCAAAGTTGGACCTGAGGTGAAGATGTGAGGTCTGAAGAGAAAATTTATGGTGTTGTTTGTATGCTCTATTTGAGTCTACCACAGCAGACTGTTGCTTCCTCTGTTCCTTGGATCCATTGAGCCGAGGTGTGTATAGCACATTGGATAGAGCAGGAGTGCACACAGAAAAAGAAAAAGTCCCCTCACGTATACAAAACAAGAACCAGTACTGGAGGCCTACTAACCCCAGAGAGGCGGTTGGGGTGGTTTGAGGCAAACTGCAGGCTTTGTTATTGTCCAGAGACAACTGTGGTGTCAAAAAAAAAAAAACACAACACAGCGACAAAAGTACTCACACTCTGTACTTAAAGTACAAGTACAGTCAGGGCCGGCGCTAGCCATTTTGGTGCCCGAAGCATAAATGTTTTGTTGTGCAACCCCCCCACCCCCACCCCCCAACACTCCGTCCGCACACCCCATCACCCCTCCCCTGGTAGAAATGAACAATATCTGAGTATTTGTCAGTTTTGCTTTATTAAACAAAATAACTTGTAAGTAGGGCTGGGTTTGAAATATAGATATATCGCTATCATATCGATACACCTTTTCATATCCCAATATCGATACATAAAATCATGTATCAATATATCGACCCCCCCATTTTTGTCTATTTATTTACACAGCCTGTGCTGTGGTTGTAATTTATTTAAATTATTATTTATTGTTTTTATAAGGCCATGTTAAATGAATCAGATTAATGTAACTGCAATGGATTCAATTCCTAATGTAAATATTCATATTCTTAATAATGCATTAAATTAGAGCAAGAACTTTCTACTCTTTGCAGCATTGGTACTTTTGACTGTTTAAAATATGTGCTGCATGAATTTCTCAACTGAATCGAAAATCGTTGTGAATCATGAATTGAATCGGGCCCTTGTGAATCGAATTAAATCGATTCTGGAAATCTGAATCGATACCCAGCCCTACTTCTAAGTGTCAATATTGAAGTTTTAAAAATGTTCACAAAAATAAGTGATAAATAAGTCTTTATAAAACTAAAAATGACACCAAATACTCAAATAAATAAAGCTAAATGAATTAAAATAAAACTCAATGCCACTACTATTAACAAATAAACATCCGGAAATAAACAAAGTGCAAGCAAGTTAGTAGAGGCCCTACAGAGGCACATGTCTACATTTCTGGGCTGCAAAATCGGCTGTCAGGTGATATGACAGCTTTTGTGCAATTTCCGCATTTATGTTAGGGTATGAAATGCTCCTTGAACATATTGAAGCATTGATCCTGTATTCAGAAATACAAGACAATATTCAAGGATTCAACAATGAAATATGGTTTTGAACCAACCATGGTACAAACATTTTATAAATTGATTAGGATTATGGTATTGTGCAGGCCTATATTTAAAACACAGGTACATGAAAATTTTAATAATCTACCTTTTTAGAGAAGGATTGATAGGGCACTATGTAAAAATCTGGACATAATGTTAAAACTATGAATATGAAATGAGGAAATCTACTTAGCCTTAAGATGATTATTATTATTATTTTCAAATTACACTTTTACCAGTACATGCCGCTCTTGGCCGTTCCATATGAAACAATATTGTCTCGTCACATTCCATTTAACATACCGTATAATGAACGTGCTGGTCACAACCATTCCACTGCGGCGGTTTGGAGTGTTTTTTTTTTGTTTTTTTTGCTAACTGGGTCATGTAAATGTAGCTGCTACAAAATAAACAAATTGTCATTGTCATACCGGGAAGTGACGCGCGAGCATCATCTCATTGTTTTTTCTTTTCCGCCCCCAATTCTTGATGCCTTTTTGATGACATGTCCAGATATCCAAGAATAAACTTCTGCCAAATTTGCGATTGAAGCATAAAGTATACCCCACCCCCCTCCCCCTTTCCCTAGTAGTTTGTTTCGTTGGAGCAAAAGTGCACCCCGCAGCCCTCCCCCTTTCCCTAATAGGAACAAACTACTAGGGGAGGGGGGGCACCAACGTAGACCAGCGATACCGCTCGTCGAGTAAATAATGCTACGTTATTTTTTGTATTTATTAACATGCTTTACAAGCTTTTATTTTAAATATTAGACACTGATATTATAATTACTAATATGATTATTTTTACGGGCTTGATTTGTTTTTTGGTGCCCCTTTAGGCAGTTGGTGCCCTACGCGCAGTGCGTGGTAAGCGTATGCGGAGCGCCGTGTCTGAGTACAGTTACTTGTGCCTTGAGATACCCCGAAGACACATAATTTAGATATTTAACACTTTTTTTTTTTTTTTTTTTAAACAAAGATTATTATTCCGTTATGTGGCCTGTGAGCTGCCAGTTGCCCATCCTTGTTCTATGGGGTCTATTAGTGGTTGAAAAGCAGCTTAATGGTGCATTACCAATACCAACTAAATGCTGTCCTTCCAATACAAGGAACCCAATTTGAATCGAAGGAAGCGGGATGTTTTGAAGTTTGCTGTAGCCCCATAACCAGTCATGGGTCTGAACCGCACTTGTATGCTTGTATCTCAAGACAAAAACCAAACGAACAAACAAAAAATCAGCAGAAAGATAGTCACCACTGTACTCTTGTTTTAAAGTAGAAGTAGTGATTTAACTCCTTTACTTTATTAACTCATTGACTGCCATTGACAGAAAAAGATGTCAAATAATGCATTTTTGCTGGGCTGGCAGTGAATGTGTTAAAGGGATCGTTCGGATTTTTTAACATGAATCTCAATTTCATCCTCACCTCCAGTGTGTGCGATCAGCACTGACTTACCCCTGACAGCGTACTGTAGACGGCTAATTGACGCACTGCAGCCAGCTAGCTGATCCTTCCGCCTTCGAAAAGACAAACAACTTCTAGCGGAAGGATCAGCTAGCTTGCTGCAGTGCGTCAATTAGCCGTCTACACTCTTACCCCGGGTTTTCACCGGATGCGGTTGCGGTGCGGTCCGGCGACGCAAGCAATTAGATTCCATTCATTCGAATGGTGCAGTTTACACCGCTTGCGGGTGCGTTGCGTGTCGACTGCGGAAGGCCTGCGGCGTGCCGCAAGCCTTCCGCAAGGATAGACCTATTTTCTATTTTTGCCGGACGCCGCAGCGGTAGGCCTCCGGCAAATGGCAAGCTAGCAAAAAACACATCGAGCGGGACAGGAAGACCGAGGCAGTTTCAAAATAAATTTCCGGTTACCTTTCAGAATAAAACACTCGCCAGTTCCTATTTCGCAAGTTTTTCAGCAAAACGTGACGTGGGCGTCGCCGGGCCATGTGCTCATTCACGGTTTAGACACCAGCGAACATGGACGAGGAGAGGTTTATATTGGAGGTGGAAAACCACAAAATAATATATGACACGGCACAACATTTTTATAAGGACTGTAATGTATTGTGAGTTTGATGTTCGCGATTGCTTGTTGTGCCCGTCTCGCTTGCCGTACTGAGCGGCAGCCGGACGCGGAAGACAGAAATAAAGAGTGGACCCGCACTGACCCGACTCTCGTTATTAATATACTTTACAAGGACAACCAAAAAAAGGATGCTGCATGGAATCTCATAGCAGAAGAAGAAGAAAAGGTTAAATCAAAAGAAGTCCACCTCTCGTTGTGAAATGCCACATGATCGCGCGCGCGCGGTCCCGCGAGACACTTTGGGAAGTGGGCGGCGACGGAGCTGCCGGACCGCAGCTGTGCGGAGCCGGTGTGGATTGACAAAAAAATTTACCCGTCCGGAGCACGCAGTCAAGACGCACCGCACCGCACCGCAACCGCGCCGCAACCGCATCCAGTGAAAACCCGGGGTTAAAGGGCGACGCGCAGTGATACGAACAAACAGAAAAGTAGTGGCTGCCGGTAATGGCGTCTGACTTTTTTTTCCCCCGAAAAAAAAAAAGAAAAGAAAAGAGTATTGTGAAGCAAATGTATCACTCTTTTGAACACAAATTGTTTTGATAAGAAAAACGCTTTATTTCCGAGACCCCAGTAAGCTTGCTGGACTATTTTCCTCTCGTCCAACACCGGACCAGAACTCGTGTCACAGAACGCTGTCAGGGGATAAGTCAGTGCTGATCGCACACACTGGACGTGAGGATGAATTTGAGATTCATGTTAAAAAATCTGAGCGATCCCTTTAAAAGTAAGAAAGTACAAACCTGAAAGTAAAAAGTATCAGTTATATACAGACAAACGTTTTTTTTGTTTTGTTTTGTTTTTTAATAACTTGATGCAACCTGTTTTTTTTTCTTTCTTTCCTTTACAAATCTACAGATACCCGAAGAATGGATTTAAGTAGACTTACAAAGTATTTGTACTTTGTTAGTTCCAACCACTGCAAAAGACGAAATCTTCTGTCACCACCATACACAAACATTAACACAATATCCAAGAACCATAAGCTCACAATAGCTTCCCTTCAACGAATTATAGCGCTATACTAAAAATATGGACTCAAATGATTTCTCTTTTTGGAACTTTTGCTGACTATTGCACCATGCTGTGTAAACTCACACACAAACACACACGGAAGTCAATCATTTAGGATTGGATGGCTGCACTGTTCGTGCAAATCTGGGCCAGTCTGAACCCTTTTTTTTTCTCTCTTCTTCTCACAGGCGGCCAACAGCAGCAGTGGAGTTATGTAACCACTTATCTCACACGTTCAAGTTTACTCTGACCAGCTGGCAAGCTGTGTGCCCTAACACCCATGTTAAAATAAGATGGCTGGCCTGTGTGAAAAGTTGCAAAATGTTTTGTTTTGGGCGATAAGCACTTTTTGCTAGAGTAAATAAAGGAAGAAAGTTGTGACTGTGAAGCATAGTCTAAGCTAAAGTAGAAAGTCCTATTGCGCAAATGTAATGAGGCTAACTCTCTCATACGGTTTGGGTCAAATTTGACCTGTTTAGACAGCAATAAATACACCCTGAATGTTGTTTCAACCTGAAATTTCATTACTTTAAATACACAAAATACACAGACATTTCGTTTCTACTAAAAGAGAGTTGTTAGATTTAACAGTGTGTTAAATCAAGGAAAATTGTGGGTATCTTGCACGATTATTTTAGTTAACTAAAACTAAAAAAAACTAAAACAAAAAGAACTAAATCTAAGATTCACAAAACAATTTCATGAATGAAATTTAAAAAAATGTTTTTTTTAAAACATGAAAGCTAACTGAAACCACATTTTATGTTTATATTATATACAAAACTAACTAAAACAAAATCTAATTATAGCAAAAATGTCCTTCTTTGGTAATTAATTGAATGCATGAGCCTTTGGGGATGATTTTAAATGTGTGATCTATTTTGATATTTATTAACCAGGATAAGGAAGTTTAAAAGTATGTTACACAAAAGTGACGTCGTCTAGCAACAGCCAATAGAAAAGCACCTTCAGATGATGTCGCTCCCGTGGTGTTATTTTTATTTACACATTAATAAAAAATAAAAATAAAAAAAACTAATACTGAAACTAACTAAAACTAAGCATTTATTAAATAACTAAAACTAATAAAAACTAATTAAAACTAACTACAAAATAAAACTAACTAAAATGAAAATTCCAAAACTATAATAACCCTGGTATCTTGAAACTGCAGAAACAGCACATACGATAAATATGCATATTTTTTAATGGGTCATCGGTAACAATCTTGATAGGAATTGTTTGTGTTTAGCTAATACTAAAAAACTAATACAAACGAAGCATTTTCAAAACAGTCAAAAAATAAACACACACACACCTGCTATAAATATGTTGAATTAAAATTAAAGTAAAAATAAACTAACTATAAAGCAAAACCCAAAACTATTCTAACTCCGTGTCAGAAAGGCTATAAACACACTTTAAACACCCAGAAATCTAATTCATAATTTGAATGATGCAGACAATTACGAGGATATTTTTCGACCGGGTCAATTGACATACGTATGTATGCATGGAAAATGAACAGTATGTAAGCAATAAACATGAAGAACATAATAGACGAGAGCGTGCATTTAAATGTTTGTTCTGGAGGAAACTGAAATAGGTTGCAGGACATTCCCCCAATGAATGGAGTTTGTAATGTGATCTCTGACTCACTCAAAGCTCCCTCACTCCCAAACTCCAGCTCGCACCAACCTCCATAGAATAACGACAAACCCAGTAAACCTGAATATCTATTTCACTTGTCGTATTGTAAAATTGTGTACATCTTGAAAGCTTCCACGTGGCTGAGGGCTCATATAGCAGCTTGGCTGTCAGTCATGCACAGGAACTGGGTGGAGGAACACAACTGCCATATCTTTAGGCCAGTTACGTGAGCACATTTGAAGTACGTCAACTTAAGATTCATGTCATGCCATTTCTCTCAAAAGGCTGCTCATAATTGGATTATACAATACTCTAGAAGGGAAGGAAAATATATGTTCACGCTATATATAGGCTTTCCAACATATGGAACGCATTGACCTAGTTGTGTGTCCAAAAGCAGTATGCTTGCACTATGTAATGAGAACAAATTCAAGAACTGTCTGAACTGCCTTATAGCTAAACATATTTTTAGTACAGCATTTTTTTTTTTTTTAATACTTCAATTGTACAGGACTGCCTACTGGGGTAGTCAGTGAGTGAAAGCGTAATGTGTTATGCAACATATGTGAGGGGGGGAGGAAAAAAAATAAAATAAAGTCACTTCCTTTATGGAACCTCCCAGGGTTGTGAACTTAAGTTTTGACTTGCATCATTGCAGGTCAATGCAGTTGCTGTGCTTACATTTACCAAGTCATGTCTGCTATCACAGATAAAAGGCCTTGGCACACACTAATCTATATGCAAAATCAATGATGTTGGATTCTAGGAAGTCCCGTTTTTTTCTTCAAATATTTGCATTACATCCACATAGCCACGTGATCTTGTGCAGATGCTTCTCCACCGTATCTGAACCAATTCACCCCATTTAACCCCACTGTGTATCGTTATTACAAATGACACGCAGCACGACAAATGCTGCATATAAAAGACACAAAACAAACAAAAAAACACTGGACCTTATTTCCTTTTTTGAACATTTTTCAGTTTCCGTACTTACCAAAATGCCTTTCACTGGCATTAGTGTGAAAGGTAATCTGCAGAAAGGATGGGCCATGACTATTTACTTTCTCGGTTCACATCAGACAACCTAACCGTTGTGTATCTGGTGTCATAATGGAGTAATATGCATTTATTCTGAGGAAACCAGGCCCCGTCTAAATACAGATAAGGTCCACACTTTTAATTGGAGGTGACGAGGGAGTGTCTCAAACTCATGACTGGGTTTATCACTCGTACCAAGAGCAGCGTGGCCTCTGATAGTGGGCATCACATGCTCAGGGTGGCACATAAAGGGGTACCATTTTGAAAATGTCTTATGACAAGACACTTTCCAGTCATCACAACAACACAAAGTTGGCTTGAGGATCATTTATTGACGATATGCATCCATCCTCTGAATATATCCATCCACTCACTGCGGAGTGTAGGCCGTATAAAGCAATAAATACGCTTGATATAAAATCATGCCAGCATTTGATGCCGCCAGTTACACATGTATGTTTTTTTTTTTTTTTTTGAAGGTTTAAAAATGATAGCAGTCAGCTAAATAAGCTGCCAGGTAAAAACTCAAGGCGAGCAAATTTCAAGCAGGCTGGGCTGATACGTGCTCCTTAGCTGATCAAGTGACCTGAAATACAGAAATATAATGCAAATGTTGACTTCCAGAAAAAAACGTTTACATAAGGAAGGACAATCTTTATATAAAAAGGATGATACCTTTGTTAAAGAGAATGTTGGATATTATTCAGGATGTCCCCATAGACAAAGTTGAACAGTTGTTCCTTTGACTTGGTTCCATCTAGCTGCACTGTAGTGACAAACAAAAATTGACAGTTTTATTATTACTAGCAGTTTTGTTTTTTCCCCTCCTTAAAAAGGTCATGAGGGTGGACACTTACCAACATCAACACCTGTCCTCTCCATGATGTTCTTGTGTTTCAAGTACATGGGCCAGACATGGCCGTCAAAGAGGCCGGGGGGGTCTGGCACCGTGTAGTTCCTCGAGCTGTAATGAACAAAAACAACACTTAACCAGGGAATTCGTGCTGGAGTGGTTTGAATCTGTGGAGTAATGTGGAAGGAGCTATTTATATACAAATGTGTCTGGGAACATCATTGTGGAAAAACTGGTAATTATGATAATGGGAATAATAGCCTACGTGTTATGAATGACCTTAAAAGGGGCTGGCTGCCGGATTCACTCAGGAAAATGCACTTTTTAAATACAGGATGTACACTAACTTTCTCTCAGTCTACACATCTGTGTTTTTGTTAATCTTTTGTGGTAATTTCATCCTAAACCCCCACCTCCCCAGCCTGTATTTTGCCATTTTGTTTGTTTTGTAAACAGCAGGACACTTCACTCACTCATTCACACACGTAAGCTTCTGTGTGAGTGAGAAAAAAATAAATAAAAAAAATCCGTGCATGCTTTCAAATTGCCGCGGGAGTGACGTCACACAGCCGACACGTTTGCCCGGCCCCATTTGCAACAACCCCCCCCCCGTTCTGCGATTCGCTGGAGCGGTGTAAACACTGTTTTTCCACAGAAACAAACAAACACAAAATTGCAAGATACAGGCTGGGGAGGTGGGGGTTTAGGATGAAATTACCACAAAAGATTAACAAAAACACAGATGTGTAGACTGAGAGAAAGTTAAAGTGTGTACATCCTGTATTTAAAAAGTGAATTTTCCTGAGTAAATCCGGCAGACAGACCCTTTAAAATGCAAAAACCTTTTAAACTTGATATTTTTTTGGTGAAAATGTGGGAATGTAAAATAGTTGCCACAATGTTCTGAAGTAGCTTAATATTTAGATGTTCGAATGGGTCAAGAAATGAGGAAATAGTAAAATATGTAAAATGTAAATAAGTTTTATTTATAAAATTTGGAATTTTGGGCACAGTTTCCAAGAAGTCCTGAATGAGAAGGATTATTTATGGATTGGTAAAGAAATATGGAAGGAGGAGGTAAATATTCACAATAAAAATCAAATCGTTCAAAACTAACATATGTTTGGACACTTACCACCTCCTCTTTTTGCATTCTTCATATGGGATGGAAATAAAGAACCGCTGGTTCAGCACGTCGATCAAAGGTCTGCAAAATGGCAAATTAAATGATGTTTCTTTCCCCGCCAAATAACGTTACAGGACAGAAATGTGTCCTTACTGGTAAGTGTAAAGCAGGAAGCCCTCCACAATGAGGATGTGAGTCTCCTCTTTTTGGTCGGACTTGGGGAGAATCTCCTCGTCCAGGGCGTTATTGACTCCGTGAGACTTCTCAAACTTCACCGGGTTCTCCAGCCATGCGTAGATGGTGCTCATCATGGCGTCCATGTCCAGAGCAGTAATGACTGGAGATGGATAGGAAAGTTGGAAGGTGGGAGGGAAGGAAGAAAAAAAAAAAAAAACGCAACACACAAATGAAAACCTGTTTTATACAGTTCATAAAGCATGCATGTTACAGATGAGAGCACACAAACCCTTCCATACAAACACAGGCTTACCATCATACTGCTTAAAGCCATCTTCAACTGCAATCTGATCTTGGGGCTGAAACATACATTGATAAGATGTACCAAGGTACATACACTAGTTCTACAGGCTAAATAGAAGGCTCTAGAAGTGGGACAAAAGCTAGTAACGATATGGTAATAGCACACCAACCCCTGCTGGCAATCCTGTCCTGACCTTAATACCTTTTTTTTTTTTTTTTTTTTTTTAAAAGGATGGAAAAAAATTGTAGAGGCTCACCTTGAAGAAGTCATCCTGGTGTACCACACAGCAGTTGGGCAGGTTCTTAATCAGTCGGTTGGTGAGGGTGGTTTTCCCTCCATTTGTTACGCTGGACGAATTAAAAAAAAAAAAAAAAAAAGGTTAATGGTTAAAAAAAAATGTTGAACGAGTACTAGTATTTATCAGAAAGCAGGAATAGCATTTATCAAAACTACATTTATGTACTCTATTAGCCATTCATGAACTTTATGAACTTTCAGTGGGTTATAGATGTTAATTCCCCATTTCAAATATGCACAAATGATAAACAAAATGTCACACATGATAGAGTCCATTTTAACAACCTGCATCTTTATATTGTTTCTGCTCTCTATGCTGAGCACTATTAGCATTAGCTCAACGTTACAAAGGATCACCAAGGCTCTTTCCACGCAGGACCATCTCTTTTAGTCCGGGAAAAAACAAACAAAAAACAAAGCTTGAAGAGAAATATTCTCCAACATGTGCGCAAACGGAGCCGAGGTAGGTTTCATTCGGAAAACACGAGGAGAGCGTGGATGTCCCGACCGCTTCCCACGTGTCATGGCCTCCTACAAGCTTAGCAGCTCGGCTAACCCGGCTACCTTAGCAACCCGCCTCCGCTCCATTCATTCGTCTACTCACCCTCCGATGCCGATGATGTACTTCATGATTTCCGCTGGTGGGTTGCTGTTGGTCGAAAAAAAAAAGCGCCGCGAAGTCAAAAACGCCAATAGACAAGGTGATAAGTGATCGGACGGAAGAAAGCTTAAAAAGAGAAGGTTACAGGAAACGTCAACTACTCGACTCATCCATGGTAACGTTTGGGTTTTGAGTGTGTAAGGTAAGCGAGATGTCGCTCGGACGCGGTCTTCGACAGAGAGAGGACCGTGAGCTACTGGACACTTCCACACATACGCCACAGTGCCATGCGATTGGCTATTTAAACACTTTGTCCGGTTGACTAAAGGCAGCGCGGCCAATCAGAGGCTTCCGCAAACCGCAGACCCCGCCCTTTAAAGCACCGCCTTCATTCACACGCGTGGTACACCCAGATCAAGATGACTTTGAAATTCATCTATTGAACTGTAGCTATATGTTGACTAGCGTGTCAGTTATATTATGCCCTTTATCTACCTCTTTCGTGGTTAATTTCACCTGGCAAGTTCAATATGGAAGCATTTTTTTTTTCAAAATCATTGAAAAGTTCAATGTACAGTAGTAAGCACAACCCCACCTCCCCTCCCACTATCTACGACAAAACCGTGACACCCCCAATAATTTGTCCAAACTATTTTACTTGTTGTTCCCATTTTACTTAGACTTGCTTTTCTTTTACTCATACAATGTCATTTTATCTGAAAATAGAGACAGTTAGTAGTACTTTATCATGAAATAGAGAAAACGTACATCCTTAATGCATGCGAGGCATGACACAAATTCATCATCCCCATTAGTTTTTCCTAGTTTTCAATGCACTGTATGGTAAAGGTATTTAAAAAAAAATAATGCAACAACCACTCCCAGCAGCCCGCAGCTGACCTCTCCTTGGAAATTTATGTATCAGATCTATGACACCATATTTTTTAGGTTGAGCTCTCGTCCTGCACAACGATGAGCAAAGTCGCCAAGTGCATCATGGAAGACTTCTTTCTATTCGTAGCGTGAGTCATCAGCCCATTTGCAGTCCAAGAATGTGTTGTGGATTCTTGCAGGAAAAAAAAAAAAAGTGTTTCCAGATTAAAAGATTATAATCTTTTTGTTCATCACCATGAAATACTTGATGACCTGATGTCACCCCTTCAAAAGTGACTATGCATCACAATGGTTTAATTTGATTTTTGATAACCATTTACTTCTTCATTCTAAGCATACATTTCAGCTACTCCATACTGGATATGCTATATCTCTTGTTCAAAGCAATTGACAACCTATTTGTAATTTTTCGTGCACTCACCCAGCTAGAATTGATAAGAGAATCGATAGGGAATCAGGATCTAAAAGTAGTATTGATAATGGAATTTGAATCATTACATTCTAAATCATTTCCCGTCCCTATTTATTCTACTAGACATACAGTATAGTCTCATGTAACAAGAACACTTGACCTTTTTCCTTTATTGTTTACTAGGAAAGAAAACAAATAAGATCTGTGCCGTGAAATGATTTCAAGTGTTGTATATTACGAACATGTCCCACATACACGAGAGATACTACAGCCACGATTAACCTACTTGACACACTGTACATTGAGTTCACTTATCATTCTGTGCTCCATATAGTGACATTTCACCTCAGACATCTACTTTTCACATCACATAGTTATCCTTCAGGCGTCACATTTAAATTCTATTTCACTAAATTTATATTTAGCACGACTACAGCTGAAACGATTTAAATCAAATACCGATACTCAGTTTTTGTTTGAGTGTGTGATACAGTTTTGACGTGTCATGTGTTAACTTTATGTAAGAGTGCATTATATTTTAAAACACAATATCTGGTTATCCGCTCTGCTCTCGAAGTATGACAACACCACCCATTTGAATTCTATTGGTTGTGGCTGCCCCGCGACCCTTGTGAGAAATAAGCGGTCAAGTAAATTGATGGATGGATGGATGGTTGTGGCTGTTTTGTGGGCACATTTCATGCAAAGCAAACTAGCAAATAGCAACCAGATCAATCACAAACAAATACAATGATGAAATATTACCGGAACCATCAATTGTAGTACTAAGCTGCTAAGTAACATTGTGATTTAATACAAAGAAGAATGAAGGACGTTTTTCACTTATTCGTTCTCTAAATGGGTTTGACTGCCACCTAGTGGACATGCGGTTTTAATTGCAGCTCCATACCAATGGCGAAGCCAGAGGGGGGGCCGGGGTGGCACGTGCCCCTGCTGAAATGTGATTGGACCCAGCAGACGGCAAATGATTGACATATCACGGCACCGGCGCAGTGACGTCGCACGCCTGGCCGATGCAGCCTGCCAGCATTTTTTTTCCAAGCAGACGCCTACTAATTGTTATGCCCCTCCTGAACAGTAGCTGGCGCTACTTACGACAAAGCATTATAATCCACCTCACTAGGAGTCTGGAGAAGGAGAATCATCTGTTTTAAGGAGCAGTCTCCTGAGTACCGAGAATGCATGTTGGCGTTTGGCTATATCATGTTTGTTTGCCTGTGAGACGTGAGTGACTGTTTAAAATAACTTTTATGTTCAGATTATGGGTGTCAAAATTGTCGCATTATTATCTCGTTAACTTAAAGTGCCTTTAACGGCACTATTTTTTTTTTAACGCTCGATTAACGACCGCTCATTTGGAAAGCCTCTACTCAGGGAATTCTAGTCACCACGCAGTAGAAACGTCCACGTCAAAACTACCCAATAGAAATGCACTGGAGCTAAAATACAGTGTTCAAGGGGCAGAATATAGATGGAGGAGCCATTTGGACTGTGTCTCACCACTACCACCCGTGCCTTGCTTTGAAAGAACGCACTCGGTTAGCCGTTGCGTTCGCACCGAGCACCAAGAGGCGTCCATGGGCACTCTGAAACCCCTGTGAGAGTAAAGAGCCGAATGGACGCCGTCTTGACAGTTGGAGTGAGCCCAATCCTATTTATCTTTAAATGTGAGGCGTATTTTATTCAGCATCTCCACAAAATATCTCATCAGGGTGAAAGTGAAACTACGATGTGTTCGCTGTAACAGTAGCGCGGCCTCAGCTGCGTCTCGCATCCGAGAACTTAACAAAATAAAAGCATCCGACGTCATAAAAAGGAGTCACTATAACACAATTTAGCAGTAATAAATTAAATGATACTGCCTAATGTGTGGGGAATGGCGTCAAGTTGTATTTTACAATTTTAAAATGTGCAGAAACTCGCAAGTTACTTATTGTTTAAAATTACAGAGCTATTAATATGAAAAGAACACATCGGTCGTTTCTGGTTCCTATGCAGTAAAAATTCGTCATTTTACAATGCACATCCTATTTCACTTCACAAAATAAAAGCCTAGAGCGAATGCATATATTTGTGGGGACTGTGTTGTATTTTACAGTTTTAAAAATGTGCATAATTTCACAAGTTACTTCATGTTAAAAATTAGGCAGCTCCTAATATGAAAAGAGAAATGCATTGAGCTTTCACTATTGTCTTACAAATGCAATTATACCATGTTGTAGTGAGAGAAAAATTACCAAAACAAATCAGTCACGCTTTGGTTTGGTTTTACAGTACAGCACATATTTTATTTTTATTTTTTTAAACTTTTTTTCTTGAATTGTTATGAAATTACTCTATCAATGAATTTTTTATTTTTTTTAATTGAATTATTATGAAATTGCTCTATCAATGACTAAAAATAAATAAAACCATATTGAAATTTGGGGGGGGGGGTGTTCATTTTATTGTAAATGTAGGTATAAATTGAGATATAAATGTGCAATTAATGTGTGATTAATAGTCAGTTAATTATTGAAGTAATGCGATTAATTATGATTACAAATTTTAATCCACTGACACCTCTAGTTCAGATAGATTGTTTTGGACGGACATCAATAAGCAACGTAGTTTTGTGCAAGGTAAAAATAAGTATGTTGTTGTTGTTA
This sequence comes from Festucalex cinctus, assembly GCF_051991245.1. Taxonomy (NCBI): domain Eukaryota; kingdom Metazoa; phylum Chordata; class Actinopteri; order Syngnathiformes; family Syngnathidae; genus Festucalex; species Festucalex cinctus. The sequence goes on from NC_135414.1 coordinate 4,096,406, forward strand.
TGCAATACAATAGCACCCTCCAATGGTTGAAAGTTCAAACCGACACTAACTGACGTTTGCATTTACAGGTAGAAGGGGAGGATTTATTAACATGATTATTAATTAATCACATTAATAAATTATGTGGTTGTAAATGAAGTAGTAGTTGGAGTAATAAATTTATTTTTCATAGGGTGTGTGGAAAATGAAGTTTGGCACTTCGACAGGATCTTTAGTCATACTGTAATACAAATTTGCATTATGTTCATATTATAATGTTATGTTGATAAAAGTACTGTAATTGCATGAATACAGTATCTGCATGTGCGTGCAAGTTCATTCAAGTTAAACAGTGCTGAATTATTATTTTTTTGTACATTTTATACATTCTTAATAAACGGCACATTATGTGCAAAAATCTCCCCTGTGCTTAATATGTACTTAAATATATTTGAACATCGATAGAGACTCCGATTGAAATTAATTTTCATGAAAACAAATTTGGCATCATCTTTGGATGAAGTATCCTTGGCCCCCCCGGCCCCCCTATTTATAAAAGTCTGCCTCCGCCACTGCTCCATACAGCAAACGTTCACACAGCAAAGTACAGTGCCTCTCAAGTACGTACCTCTCTTCTAAATACTGCACTCAATAAGAAACCAACATTTTCATGTTAACTGCCTGTGTAGTTTAAAACAAAACAATACATTCTAAAGAAACAAACACACAAACACACAAACAAACGCACAAACAAACAAGCCATTATTAGATGACAATGTACCTTTACGTCAATAACAGATGAAAAAAATAGAATAACAGATGACCACATACTTATGGAAAAGGGACTTTGCAATTGTTTGTAAATAATTGTGTCTCTGGAATACAGTACTTTATGCGCCAAGTGTCTACCCACAGTATGGAATTAAATGACCAGGTAAATCACAAGTTATGTAACTTACAAGCAAAAACGTCTGTGAGAGAGATACTCAGAATTTCCGCCCCACTGTTATGCAACCGTGTGGCTAATTCACATGTTATTACGACAGTTGGTAAACTTTGCTGACCCCTGCAGAGGTTCAGTCGACTGTCATTGGCCAACTTTGCTATTAGGCATGGATAGCCATTTCTCCAGCAGAGGGCGCCCTTGTTGTCTGTTTGAGAAAAAACATATGGCAATCATCTTTAGTGACAAAAGTGGTTTTACTAAATTATAGTATACAGAACTCAGATTAACACACAGTATCCGCCATAGCAGCACTGTGACATGCCGGTTTTGCACGTTTGCGTCATAGCTCTGTGATCTGGAGATTGAATCTCAATGGAGTTGCATGTTCTCCCGCTTGAGTGGGTTTTCTGCAGGGATGCACTACAGCTTCCTCCCACATTCCAAAAACATGCATGGTAGGCTAATGAGAGACTAAATCGGATGGATGTTCTTCCATGTGAACAACATAGTTCAAAGCACATTCTACTGACAGCATGTATGAAAAACAGTCACTCAAAAAGAAAAAAAAAATCTAGAAAATACGATTCGCTTTTGTTGGTATTTACAAGAAGGAATTTTCTCCATTTATGTCTTTATCTAATTGTCCCCTTTTATGGCTTTTAGCACACTCAGCATGAGGAAGCCTTCAGAGGAAAAGACAATATCATTGAGTCACCTTGCTGAACCTCTGGCAGCCCAGAGGCAAGAATCCAGCTGAGATTATATACTGCAGAGCTGCACTTGACTCTGCACACATACTGTACAGTATGTATATTCTTTTCTGTGGGTAAATTAGTGTGTGCATAAGCGCCGCTGTTGATGATAAATCATGTCAAGGAAAAAAAAAAAAAAAAAAAAAAAATGAAACTGGATGAGCCGGGAAATCAGATGGTTGTACTGCAGTGTGTACAATGTTGCAATATTAAGTCTGTTTAAAGACTGGTTGAAAAAGGGCATAGCTGATAAACAAATATGAAGGAACATAATCTTTATTAATGGTATACAATTATGCTTGACCTTATCTGTATATGTAACAAATATTTGCATGTGTAGCGTGTGAATCCTGTGACTGCTTACAGGACTCTACAATAGAAGTTATCTCGCTTCTTCCTGCACTCAGATGCCCCTTAAACTGTTACTCTATACAAAGGATATACGGTAAACACAACCTGTCAGGATATATTGTCGATGCTGTGCTCGACACTCGCAAAGCCTAAAGTGAAATGAAGCTCTGGTAAATAACACGGTTTAATGCAGTGTAAGCACATGTCAGGAAAGGCTCTCTGCTCCAAACAACACTACAAAAGAAGATGATGCAGCCAAAAGCTTCACTTACTGTATGGTACACTCACTCACTTACTGTTGATGCATATATACATGGTTTTATTTATTTATTTTTTAAATATAGTTACTATGTGTCACGCCGCCACCGGCGTGGCGGTTCATGCTTTTATTTTTTGTGTCCCTGTTTCCTGTATTACTTTGAAATCCTAACTCTACTCTCCTCCCAGATCACTTGCCCTTCCTGCCGCTCCCTCATTACCGGTCCCCGCCCATGATTATCACCACCTGCCACCAATCAAGCCAGTCAATAAAAGCCACCTGCATTGTCCCCTCCGTTGCCGAAGTGTCACAGTCAGTGCATGGAAGCGTCCCACAGTCCTCATGTCCTCGTTCATGTTGCCTTGTATTTTTGCCTTGTTTTTGAGCCTTTTCCTCCCCAGTGGAGCGCCTTTCGTTACCCCTTTTGCCTTGTGCCCTTTTTCCTCCCCAGCGGAGCGCCTTTTGTTGTCCCCAGTACCTTTTGCCTGTTTTTTCCTCCCTAGTGGAGTGCTTTTTGTTCTCCACTTTTTTGCTTCCCCGTTCTCCTCTCAGTTTGAGAGGAGACAGCTGTTGGCCGGAAATAAACCTGTTGCCTTGGTGGCCTACCTTACTCCTGCGTCTGAGTCCTACCTTACCTCGTTGTGTCAGTACACTTCGGCCAGCATGGACCCAGCAGGCAAGGTCGAGGCTGCACTGCAGAGCCAGGAGGCCCGGCTTGACAACCAGGACCGGATCCAGCAAGCCATGCTGTCGCAGATTGGGGAATTGTCCAGCCAGGTCCACGAGCTGGTGAGCCTCTCACGGCGTCGAGCGCCAGCTCCCACTGGGCAACTTCCTCATCCTGAGTTCTCCGTCCCGACCACGCCATTCACCGGGGTAGGATTAAGACTGGCCTCCCCAGAACGATACTCCGGTGAACCCGGGCGCTGTCAGACTTTCCTCACGGAATGCGACATTCATTTTGAACATTTACCACAGGCATTTCCCACAGCCCGGTCCCGAGTGGCCTTCATGGTGTCGCACCTGACGGGACGGGCCAAAACCTGGGCAACCGCAGAATGGGCCAGGGGTTCCTTGGTCTGTCAAAGCGTACAGGACTTTCAAGTCGCTTTGCGTCAAGTCTTCGACCCCGAGAACAATGACCGAGAGAAGGCACGAGCGTTGAGCCGGCTCCAACAAGGCAAAGAGTCTGTCAGCGATTACGCAATTCGCTTTCGAACGTTGGCAACGAACAGTGGCTGGAACGCCATAGCGCTTCACGATCATTTCTTGAAAGGACTCTCACCTGCCATTCAAGAACTTCTGATCCCCGTAGAACTCCCCACGGACTTGGACGCTTTGATTTCCCTCGCCATCCGCACCGATCATCGTCGCCAGGAACTGGCTAAGATCGGCGGACTCCGAAGGAGGGAGGAACCCACCCCCTGGTCACGGCCACCGGAGGCCGGAAGACCGCAACCCATCCTTCCTTCCCGACCTGAACCAGGAGAGGTGGGCCTCGCCAGAGAGGAACCCATGCAACTTGGAAGGGCTCGGCTTACGCCCGAGGAGCGACAGCGCCGCCGCCGAGAGGGCCGATGCTACTATTGTGGTGGTCTTGGCCACCTGGTGGGAGCCTGCACCACGAAGGGCGGCTCACCGGTGAGTTCTCCGTCACCCAGACCCGCCAAGAACCACAGGCTCGCGCAAATTCGGATAACCCACCACCATGTCACCACAGATTTGTCAGCCCTCATCGACTCCGGCTCCGACGAGAGTCTCATGGACTGGGAGCTCGTAAGGTAACTACGAGTCTCCACCGAGCCACTTCTTTCAACAATCCAGGCTCGAGCTTTGAACGGCAAGGAACTTTTCAAGATCACCCACATCACTGAACCTCTGGAAGTACAAATCGGACAGCACCTCGAGACTCTTCGTTTCCATGTTTTCCACGCTGCTTCCCCCACTTTGGTTCTGGGACACCCTTGGCTGCGTCTACAGTCCCAGAATCGACTGGAACACTGGAGTCATTCTGGAGTGGGGAAAGGACTGCATCTCTCACGGGTTGGAACAACCCGCACCCCGAAACTCCACAGCCCAGGTTCACCAGGTGACTCTCGTCCCACCGGCTCAAGAAGAATACCCGAACCTGCACACTGTTCCCTCCTGCTACCACCACCTGCGGGAGGTCTTCAGCAAAACCAAGGCCATGACTCTTCCTCCACACCGACCGTATGACTGCCCGATCGATTTGATTCCCGGTTCGACCATTCCCAAGGGGAGACTGTACTCGGTCTCAGGACCCGAACGCCAAGCCATGAACAATTACATTGACGATTCCTTGAAAGCCGGCCTCATCCGACCGTCTTCCTCACCTGCTGGCGCAGGGTTTTTCTTTGTGAGCAAAAAGGATGGATCCCTACGCCCTTGCATTGACTACAGCCCCTTGAATGACATCACTATTAAAAACCGGTACCCAATGCCTTTGATGTCCTCGGTGTTCGACCAGCTGCAACAAGCTAAGGTCTTCACGAAGCTCGATCTCCGAAACGCCTATCACCTCATTCGGATCCGCGAGGGAGATGAATGGAATACTGGCTTCAACACTCCCCGGGGACATTATGAGTACCTGGTCATGCCTTTCGGCCTCACGAACGCTCCAGCCGTCTTCCAGGCCATGATAAATGAAGTACTCAAGGACTTCATTGATCACTTTGTGTACGTTTACTTGGACGACATTCTGATTTACTCTCCTGACCTAATGAGCCATCGAGACCACGTAAACCGAGTCCTGCAACGCCTACTGGATCATCATCTGTACGTGAAAGCTGAGAAGAGCCTGTTCCACGTTAACACCATCTCCTTCCTGGGGTTTGTCGTTTCACCCGGGAAGGTGGAGATGGACTCGGACAAGGTCAGCGCCGAACGAGAGTGGCCCACGCCGGACTCTCGGAAAAAGGTTCAACAGTTCCTCGGATTCGCCAACTTCTACCGTAGATTCATCAGAAACTTCAGCACCATTGCCGCTCCCCGACACGCCTTGACCTCCCCACAAGTGCGTTTCAGGTGGAACCCGGAAGCCGAAAAGGCATTCAGAGACTTAAAAGCACACTTCACCAATACCCCAATCCTCAGAGTCCCTGACCCCAAACGCCAGTTCGTGGTGGAGGTAGACGCCTCCAGTATTGGAATTGGGGCAGTACTATCTCAGCGTTGTCAAGAGGACGGCAAGACACATCCCTGCGCCTTCCTCTCACGTAAATTATCCAAAGCTGAACGCAATTACTCAGTCGGAGATCGGGAGCTTCAGACACTGGTTGGAAGGCGCCGAACTTCCTTTTGTGATCTGGACCGATCACCGAAATTTGGAATACTTACGCCAGGCCAAAAGACTCAACCCTCGACAGGCCCGATGATCCCTGTTTTTTAACCGCTTCGTATTCTCTCTGACTTACAGACCAGGCAGCAAAAACGTCAAGGCGGATGCGTTGTCAAGAGTCCACGAGTCCGAGCCATTGGAAGCCGAGCCTGAGACCATCCTGCCCCGGGACTGCATTGTTGGGGCCATGAGATGGCAAATTGAGGACGATGTCAAGGAGGCACTGCGCAACGTCACTCCCCCCACGTCTTGCCCACCACGTCGACTCTTCGTGCCTGAGGAGCTAAGGTCCCAGGTAATACACTGGGCTCACACATCACAGCTGTTTTGTCATCCTGGAGTCCGCAGGACCATGTATGCTGTTGCCAGGAGATTCTGGTGGCCGGCAATGGAAACCACCATAAAAGAGTACGTCGCTGCCTGTCCAACTTGTGCCCGCAACAAGACCTCAAATCAGTCCCGAATGGGCCTTCTTCAACCACTGCCAATCCCATCCAGACCATGTGCAGAAATCTCCTTGGACTTCGTAACCGGACTACCCTCATCCCATGGTAAAACCACAATTCTCACAGTTGTCGACAGATTCTCCAAGATGGTTCACTTCATTCCACTGTCCAAGCTCCCATCCGCCAAAGCTACCGCCGACATCATGATCCACCACATATTCAGGTTTTATGGTTTTCCCTTACACATCGTTTCCGACCGTGGACCACAGTTCGTCTCCCGATTCTGGACTCAGTTCTGCAAAGCCCTAGGAGCCAAAGCCAACCTAACTTCTGGATACCACCTTGAGGCCAATGGACAGGCAGAACGACTGAACAAACAGCTCGAAACCGGTCTCCGATGCCTTGTCACCCAGAACCCGACCACCTGGAGCAAGTATCTGGTATGGGTCGAGCTCGCACACAACTCATTGCCCACATCTGCCACAGGTCTCACCCCGTTTAAATGCGTCCACGGCTACGATCCACCATTCTTCGCTGAACTAGAAGAGGAGGCAACGGTCCCCTCGGTCCAGGCCATGATTCGTCGGTGCCACAAAGTCTGGTCGGCGGCCCGGAAGGCGCTTCAACGCCAGGGAGACCGGGTGAAGAGGGCTGCCGACCGGAAGAGGAGACCGGCACCCGAATACCGCCCAGGCCAACGGGTGTGGCTGTCGGCCAAACACCTCCGACTCAAGGTACCATGTCCAAAGCTGGCCCCGCGATTTGTGGGGCCTTTCCCAGTAACCAAGTCCATAGGTCCTGCCGCCGTTCGACTCCGCCTGCCAAGATCCCTCAGAGTTCATCCAACATTCCATGTCAGCCAAGTCAAACCCGTCCACGAAAGCCCGCTTGTGCCCTCCGAACCCGACCCCCCCAGAGATGATTGAAAGGCGGCCCCGTTTACAAGGTCAGAAAACTTTTAGATGTTCGTAATCGGGGCCGCGGAAGACAGTATCTAGTAGACTGGGAGGGATACGGCCCGGAGGAAAGGCAATGGGTTCCCTCCCGGTTCATCGTTGATCCCTCGTTAATTGATGACTTTTACGCAGAGCACCCTGACATTCCTGAGGGATTCGTTGAGGGAGGGGGGGTACTGTCACGCCGCCACCGGCGTGGCGGTTCATGCTTTTATTTTTTTGTGTCCCTGTTTTCTGTATTACTTTGAAATCCTAACTCTCCTCTCACCCCAGGTCACTTGCCCTTCCTGCCGCTCCCTCATTACCGGTCCCCGCCCATGATTATCACCACCTGCCAGTCAATAAAAGCCACCTGCATTCTCCCCTCCGTTGCCGAAGTGTCAGTCAGTGCATGGAAGCGTCCCACAGTCCTCATGTCCTCGTTCATGTTGCCTTGTATTTTTGCCTTGTTTTTGAGCCTTTTCCTCCCCAGTGGAGCGCCTTTCGTTACCCCTTGTGCCCTTTTTCCTCCCCAGCGGAGCGCCTTTTGTTGTCCCCAGTACCTTTGCCTGTTTTTTCCTCCCTAGTGGAGCGCTTTTTGTTCTCCACTTTTTTGCTTCCCCGTTCTCCTCTCATTTTGAGAGGAGACAGCTGTTGGCCGGAAATAAACCTGTTGCCTTGGTGGCCTACCTTACTCCTGCGTCTGAGTCCTACCTTACCTCGTCGTGTCACTATGTGGAAAATAAAATTACAATATCTAAAGTAGAGCAAATTATGTTCCTTTGTTCAAATTTCGAAACAGGTTTTCCCATGGGGGAAAACCTACGTAAGATTGCTCAGGACCAAACTAAACTGATAATCATTGTATCACAGATATATATTTATTTCATTTTTAATTGTCACACAAGTGTAAACAAGGAAGAAGAAAAAGAACAACCACTGTTAATAGAAAACCCCCCAAAACTTTTTACCTCAGTTTAGTAACAAGTCTTACTGCTTTGAATTCATGTAACTTCCAGAGTACACTCGTATGTACTGCAGTGCAGTATCTCACAAAAGTAAGTACACCACTCACATTATTCCACATTTTATTATATATTTCAGGAGACAGCACAATAGAAAATACGTGTAAAGAAGTCAGCACACTGCTTATTTAACAGTGCTACAAATAACGCAACAAAAATGTCTAGCGAGTGCTGGCAACAAAAGTGAGTATACCCCTAAGTGAAAATGTCCAAATTAGGCCCAAAGTGTCAATATTTTTTGTGTGGTCACCATTATTTTCCAACACTGTGCCGTTAACCTTCTTGGGCATGGAGTTTTCCAGCGTGTCACAGGCTTTGCAGAACTTTTCAGTGTGTCCCACATATGGTCATTTGGGTTTAGGTCTAGAGACATGTTTGGCCAATCCATCAGATTTATATCCTCAGGTTCTTTATAGCAAGCCAGTAGACGTCTTTGATGTGTGTTTGGGATGGTTATATTGGAATACTGTCTCGAGGGTCAGTATGTCTCAGAACATTTTGGCGTTTATGGGTTCTTGGATGAAATGTAGCTCCCCAATGCTGGCAATAGTCATGCTTACTAACTTGTAGGCAAGACACACTTTTCTTCATATTTCTTATCTGGATGCTTCCACACAGGCTTGACTGTCAGTTTACCTTGGTCTCATTACACCATAAGAGCTGGTTCCAGTATGCTAATCCAACAAGAGCTTGTGGGTTTTCCTATGCATCATCTTTAGAAGAGTCTTCCTCCTGGGACAATCAATTTAAGATCAAGTGTGCAGCATATGGTCTGAACACTGACAGGCAGCCCACACCCAGCAAGCCCAGTTCCGAGTGGACCCTGTCCTGTTAAACTGCCTTATCGTCTTAGCTGCCAGGCTGTTTTTTCAGATCCCACAGAGAGTTCTTCCAGTGACCAGCATGTGAAAGTGAGTAAATTCTGTAGAGTAAATTTGACTCTAAACTGAGTCTATTTGGCCCCATTCTAAATAGAGTCAAATTTACACTTTGGAGAATTACGCAAGGGTTGAGGAACAAACTCACGACCTTCAGTTTGGGAGACTGTCACTCTACCATCTGAGCTATGCCAATCCTACTGTTTGCTTATATTGGCCAAAGTATTTTTACATTTTCACTACGAAGTCGGTAGTTTTTCCTCACCACAAATAGGTTTTCTTACCATTTCAATATCTGTGTGTGTCTACCCTACTTTACAGGCATTTTTTATCTTGTGGGCCACATGCTGGTGTTATATGCCAGGAAAGCAGCACGTAAATCCACTATGCAACCATTACAGTTCTACACTATATCTTTCCTGTGGACAACTTCATTGAATAATCATCAATTGTTAGCTGCAGGTCAGGACCCCACAAATCATTCCCTATACACTACGGATTTTATGATATCCAAACATCACAATACGATATTATCACGATATGATGGTCACGATAGGATAATTATCACGATATTGTGTGGGTGGGTGTGCTTGTGTGTGTGTGTGGTTGTGTGTGTGTGTGTGTGTGGAGGGGGGGGGGGGGGCAATATTTTAAAAAAAGGTCACAATATCGTAAAAAAAAAAAAAAAAAAAGAGCTCATACCAAAAAAGCACAATATTGTACTTTTGTACATAACAGCAATGCATATAAACCACCTACAATCTCTAATAACAATATTGAGGCGCTTCCTTGTTTTCCTCCACATATTGATTTGCCTCACAGGCATATTAGGTTCCCCTTCATCTGTCAATTAGCACAGATTTTAAACATGGAGAAGGCCAAAACATCTCTAATGAAAATTAAATTGCACTAATAAACTAGCCACCAGAGGGTGCTAGAAATTCACAAATGGAAATCAACCTGACTTTTTTTTTTAACATATGTGTTCCTTTTAAATATTGTGAACATGACGACGACGATGATATTGTGGCAGATTTATTATCACAATATCACGATATTGCCCTTATCGTTACATCCCTACTATAGACACTACTGTTCAGGAGGGGCATAACAGTTAGTAGGCGTCTGCTTGAAAAAAAATGCTGGCAGGCTGCATCGGCCAGGCTTGCGACGTCACTGCGCCGGTGCCGTGATATGTCAATCATTTGGCGTCTGCTGGGTCCAATCACATTTCAGCAGGGGCACGTGCCACCCCGGCCCCCCCTCTGGCTCCGCCATTGCTTATGAGTGACAATACTAGTTCTAGTAAGACCCTTTTACTAGTCAGTATAATGAATTGTTCTACCGGTGTGAACAAAGTGCGTACGAGTAGCTGGCAATTAAGGATATGGAATAATACTCATACGGCTTTGCACAACAAACGCTGCAGCGGCAGCGCGAGGTCGATGGCGCCTTCGCCTTTCGGCCCCTTTAAAAGTATGCAGCTTGAGCGGTGGGATTATTTGAGCTCCGACAAGTCGACGGAGCGAGAAGGGACGAGCAAGTGAGAGAGAGAGAGGGAAGGCGAGGGGGGAGGGGAGAAGTCGAGCCGGAGAGGAGGAATCATGGCGGCACCGCTTGGACGGGACACCCTACCTGACCACTGGTCCTATGGAGTTTGTAGGGATGGCCGTGTGTTTTTTATCAAGTGAGACACTTTTGATGTAGTTACCCGTCTGTACTTGTTGGAATACTCACCGCCAGGTTTGTTCTTACATCGTGCACTCAGTAACAGGTGTCTTTCTTCCAGCGACAAAACTCGCGGTACCACTTGGCTTCATCCGCGAACTGGCGAACCTGTTAATTCCGGACACATGATACGTTCAGGTACACCACAGATTGTCCGAATCGCGGGTACTTGAGGTGATTTGGCGGGCGTCTCGTCGTAGTTTTGATTCGGTGTCCTGTTCCTCTTCCAGATTTGCCGAGAGGATGGGAAGAAGGATTCACGGACGAAGGAGCAAGCTACTTCATCAAGTGAGTGGCTCGTGGTTGCATTGTTTGGCAGGTTGAAATGCGAAACCGTTTGTATTTTAAGTGTTTACCGTGTGTAGTTCAGGCTCGTCTGGAATGTCACAATCGTCATCAATCGCTGACGCTGCAAAACATGTCTAATCAGTTTGAGTTGAGAAACAATAATAGAGTAAGGAGTGCCACTGGGTTGGCGACAACTAATTGCTGCTTGCGGTGTGAGTAAAAGTAGCAGCCTAAGCAGAGCAGGAAGAAGGAAATTAAAATTCTCCTCACATGCTCCATGCAGGACCTCTACTCTCTCCATTAGGTAGGTGTGGAGGTTGCGCGCGTGTGTGTGTGGGTGTGTGTGTGGGTGTGTGTGTGTGTGTGTGTGGGGGGGGGGGGGGGGGGGGGGGGGGGGGGGGAGAGAGAGAGAGAGAGAGAGAGAGAGAGAGAGAGAGAGAGAGAGAGAGAGAGATAGAGGTGTGACCTTGTGGTGACAGAGATGTATAACATGATTGCATTATTGAAGTGGGGAGGACAGATTTTTACAAAGTCACAAACTACAGTGTGATTTGTTTTGGCCATTTTACAATTTTTAGTGTCGATAGTCAGCAAAATCGACAATAGCACAGTGACATGTATCCTTTACAACTTTTGGAAGTGAACGATGCAGTGTTGTATGGTACAGTATTTTGTTGGTTCGAGTCCAGTCTCCGGCCATCCTGGAATAATCGATTCTAAATTGAATCGTGAAACAGTCAAAGATTCCCAGCCCTAGTTCTAACATCTACTGGAAGGGCATTAATTAGTTCTGCCCATCACCTAATATATACTATAGTTGAACAGAGATACATCATTCGGAATAAATCATTTTCAGACTAGTTACATAAGTAAAATTAGATAATTCCCCACAGCACACCTGACTATCTTTTAAGTCACACTATCACTTGACTATCACGGCACACTGGTTAGGAATCATTTGATTCGATGAATGGATCATTGTGAAATATTAGTGGTGATTCTTTGGCGTACTTCAAGCGGTTGAGCACTGCACATCTCCGGCCCGCTGCGATGGAAAAAATGTGACTATGCATCAGGTTTTGTGGCCCCACATGCAATATACGATAGTGTTTTTTTGTTTTTTGTTTTTTTATTGAACCGCAAAAACATGGTGTGATTGTCTTGTCAATAGTGACTGATACTGCAGCTACAAAGAGAGGCAATGGGTGACAATAAAGGTTTAACTCATTCACTGCCAGTCATTATAGAAAATTTTTACATTTCCAATACTCACGTGATATTACATTCAATAATTATATATAAACCGAATCTACCAAATAACAGAATAGACTCCCTACTTTTTGTCCCGTCCCGTTCTTTTATAATTGACAGTAGAAAAATGTAGGTTTGCCAAAAGACAGCCATTTCTCCCATGGACTCTGAAACTGTGTTTATTTCGTATAAAATGGGGCAATGATGTCATCTACCGGTGGTTGGGCATCAGTAAAGTTGTTTCCAAGTTTGATATTTACAGTGGAGCATGCTCAGATTCGCCCCCATTTAACACCGCTCTAAAAAATACAATTGACAAGTATACTTGTCAAAGGCAGTGAATGAGTTAAGTACGGATTTTGAGGGGCTGTTGGCAATGATTGATCACCCCATTCATTGTGACCTATACACTGGTCCCTTTTGGCCACGTGGCCTCGTGTGCGGCACACACAAATAAGTCTCAAGTCGCAACCTTCAATTATCAAGCAAATACCAAGTTACTGTGGAGAAAAAAAAATCAAGCAAGTTAAGCCGAGATGCTGTCAAATTTCAAGCAAGTTGAGTTAAGTCATTACTTGGTCAAGTTATAAAACATTGCTCAAAAGGAACTCAATTGGTGTGATGATAAAATATATTTCATTGATCATACTACAAAAAAAGTAATTCATCTCTAAAAATTAAATTATTAGAACATTGTGTAATATTGCAAGCCTTTGGTCTTTTGCATTTTGTCACCGTCATCAATCACTTTTATGGCAGTAAATTGAAGTTTACTAAGTCAACGTGGGAGAAAGTCACCACTGCGTGAGAGTAACATGACAGCAAAAGATCAGTGACCGTGCTCATCATGAAGAAGAATCTTGTCCAGTCCACCATTACGAATGATTAATATATCCATCATGAAGTAGGATCAATTTGTCCAACTCTACTGTATTATTATGTGATGTTTATTCTACATCATGTAATACGGTGGTATCCACTGTGTAATTTGTTGTAAAACAAATCAATATTCCCAATCGAAAATCAAAACACCATTATTGCGTTACAGTTCTTCAAATAGCCACCAAACTGTATTGCATAAAACATAATAAAAGGGAATGTAAAGAAATGGAACTGGTTAGGTATAATATATGTACTGTACGCTCACTCTGGGTAAAGCCAAGTCACAGCAACAACTGTAGTCTTGTATTTGTGTCTTTAAACAACTGGGCGTAAGTTTTGGCCGAGCAATAACTGCTTGCAAGTGTTCTCATTTTGTATGTCCCATTCAATAAATGTCTGAAACTGGCTGCATATCTGAAGTTTTCCTGTAATTTTGGCTTGCAGCGCAAATCTAAAATTCAACCAGGGTTTTGCTGCCATAAAACGCAACACAATTAATAGTAATTTTCCAAAAATAAACCCATCATAACTGGCCAGCATTGTGAAACTTGTATTTGTTTGAAGACCTGTGCGAATTTTGGGTCCAGTATTTTTGTTGTCCTAACAGCAAACCTCATATCATGCAATGCCTTGCCTTTTGGCACAAAATCAATTCTGATTTAAGCACCTTCATCACTACCAGGCCCAGAACGGAACCAATCTTTTGCAATCCCACCCTCATGAACGTCTACCATACCAGATGTGCTGAATTATGATACTGTATAGTATTATTAGCTCTGCAGCATTTCTTGAAAGCACAATAACCTTTAGGTCCCTAAGCCATGTCCTTATTGACTGAGCAACTAACCCCCAACCCCCATGAATAATTATCACTACATCCACCACAAAGAAGAGTGTCCAAACTTAAACCGTGCCATGCCCTGCATCTTGCTGAAATCATAGTCATTCTGGAGAAATTACCACTGTATCTGCAGTGGCAGCAGAGAGCTCACTGCTCCGGGGACCAGCGTAGATTCTATGCTGCTGGATATGCTGCAGGCAGACATGACTGCAGCAAAAATCACATATAGGCAGAGGTGGTAAAAGTAATTACATTCTACTTCAGTAGAAGTACTGATACTTGTGTTCAGAAAAAAATTGTAAAAGTAGAAGTACTGATTGGACTTTTTATTGAATGGAAAGTAAAACAGTACAGACTCTGAAATGTATGTACTCAGTTATAATACAATACCTATGGAAGCCCATTTTCCATTTTTCCTGGCAGAAGCCCGTTTCTGCTAGTTTATGTATATATATATATATATATATATATATATATATATATATATATATATATATATATATATATATATATATATATATATATATATATATATATATATATATAATGGTGGAAAACTGGACATTTATCTAAAGTTGAAGTGGAAGTCAACCTTAAACATTTCTTGACAATAATATGTTATATGTGACCTCACTAGTCTAAATATAACATTCTGATTAATATTACATTTGTGGAATATGAGTTATGAAGCAAAATATCTATCTCAGTGGGGCCGCCATTTTGCCACTTGCTGTCGACAGCAGATGACATCAATGTTGGTCGGGGCTCAGGCAACGACCAATCACAGCTCACCTGTTTTCTGAAGCTGCACGGTGATTGGTGCGCCTTGAGCAACATTGACGTCATCTTCAGTTGCCAGCAAGTGGCAAAATGGCCGCACCCTGAGATGGATAAAAACTGTTAGATTTTGCTGCTTAACTCATATTCCACTAACACAACATCTACCAGAATACCATATTTAGACGAGTGGGGCTAAATAGAGGAGAGGAGGGTCTGTCGGGAACTCGAATCTCGGATTCAGGAGGAGCAGTGTGGTTTTCGTCCTGGCCGTGGAACAGTGGACCAGCTCTACACCCTCAGCAGGATCCTCGAGGGTGCGTGGGAGTTCGCTCAACCAGTCCACATGTGTTTTGTGGATTTGGAGAAGGCGTTCGACAGTGTCCCTCGGGGAGTCCTGTGGGAGGTGCTTCGGGAGTATGGGGTACCGAACCCCCTGATACGGGCTGTTCGGTCCCTGTACAACCGTTGCCAGAGTTTGGTCCACATTTCTGGCAGTAAGTCGGATTCGTTTCCAGTGAGGGTTGGACTCCGCCAAGGTTGCCCTTTGTCACCGATTCTGTTCATAACTTTTATGGACAGAATTTCTAGGCGCAGCCGAGGCGTTGATGGGGTCCGGTTTGGTGGCCTCAGCATTGCATCTCTGCTCTTTGCAGATGATGTGGTGCTGTTGGCTTACCGGTCGATCTACGTTCCGACCCTCACCTATTGTCACGAGCTGTGGGTCGTGACCGAAAGAATGAGATCCAGGATACAAGCGGCCGAAATGAGTTTCCTCCGCAGGGTGTCCGGGCTCTCCCTTAGAGATAGGGTGAGAAGCTCGGTCATCCAGGAGGGGCTCAGAGTCGAGTCGCTGCTCCTCCGCGCTGAGAGGAGCCAGCTGAGGTGGCTCGGGCATCTGGTTCGGATGCCTCCTGGACGCCTCCCTGGAGAGGTGTTCCGGGCATGTCCCACCGGCGGGAGGCCCCGGGGAAGACCCAGGACACGCTGGAGAGACTATGTCTCTCGGCTGGCCTGGGAATGCCTTGGGATCCCGCCGGAGGAGCTGGTTGAAGTGGCTGGGGAGAGGGAGGTCTGGGTTTCCCTCCTAAAGCTGCTGCCCCCGCGACCCGACCCGGATAAGCGGAAGAAGATGGATGGATGGATGGATGGATGGATGGATGGATGGATGGATGGGCTAAATAGAGCAAATTATTGTCAAAAATGTTTTGGGGGTTGGGGGGTTGGCTTCCCCTTAAAAAAAAAAACCCCAAAGAAACAAAAAACAAAACAGATCTTCCATGTGTAGCTAGCACCACAGCTCCAGTGGTTGGAAGGGGTGAGACAGCTTTTCTGACCTTAATGTCAATTTTCATCAAGTAAGCCAACTTTAGATTCCCCTGCAAATTTACACATCCCCCATATAATTCAAAGTTTGCTGTTGTTACTTGCACATGAATGTATTTGGTATTTGTTTCTCCGCCCTGTAAAATCTTATTTTTATTTTATGTTTTTCCCCAGTCTCGTTATCATTAACCTTGTCGACCTGCTTGTGTCTTCCCTTCCCCTTGTGTGTTGCTGATTGGTTCCCCCTGCCTGCTGTGTCTCCCAGGTGTGTCCTGTTCGTGTCATTAGTGTTGGTATAAGGGAGTGGTGTTTGTCTCACGCGGGTGTGGGAGCATTGTTTGCATGTTGTATCACAGTGGTGTCTTTTTACCAAGTCTGCCAAGTCTTCCACGCCCCGCCTTCCAAGTCTACCAAGTCTTCCACGCCCCGCCTTCCAAGTCTACCAAGTCTGCCACGCCACGCCTTCCAAGTCTTCCACTCCACGCCTTCCAAGTCTTCCAAGTCTGCCACGCCACGCCTTCCAAGTCTTCCAAGTACTCCACGCCACGCCTTCCAAGTCTTCCAAGTATTCCACGCCATGCCTTCCAAGTCTTCCAAGTCTTCCACGCCACGTCTTCCAAGTCTTCCACGCCACGTCTTCCAAGTCTTCCACGCCACGTCTTCCAAGTCTTCCACGCCACGTCTTCCAAGTTCGCCACACCACGCCAAGTCTCTGCCTCACGCCACGCCAATTCTCTGCCTCACGCCACGCCAATTCTCTGCCTCATGCCACGCCAATTCTCTGCCTCACGCCACGCCAAGTCTCTGCATCACGCCAGGCCAAGTCCCTGCATCACGCCACGCCAAGTCTTCCAAGTCATCCACGTCACGCCAAGTCTTCCAAGTCATCCACGTCACGCCAAGTCTTCCAAGTCATCCACACCAAGTCTCCGCCATGATCTGTCTCCACATCAAGCCCTGTCTGCTCACTTTCTGTCCCATCCAGTCCTTCACCCTCATTATCAATAAAGATCCTTACATCGTCCTTCCTGTTTGTTTTCCTGCCTGTTTCCGCCGCTTTTGGGTCCATCCACCATACCCCCACCGTAACAGAATGCTCCCACCAACCCGGACCCAGCGGAAGCGCCAAGTCCCCGTTCTGGCTCCGCACCGGATTCAAGTCCCCGTTCCGGCTCCGCGCCGGATTCAAGTCCCCGTTCCGGCTCCGCGCCGGATTCAAGTCCCCGTTCCGGCTCCGCGCCGGATTCAAGTCCCCGTTCCGGCTCCGCGCCGGCCTCAAGTCCCCGTTCCGGCTCCGCGCCGGCCTCAAGTCCCCGTTCCGGCTCCGCGCCGGCCTCAAGTCCCCGTTCCGGCTCCGCGCCGGCCTCAAGTCCCCGTTCCGGCTTCGCGCCGGCCTCAAGTCCCCGTTCCGGCTCCATGACAGCCTCAGGACCCCATTCCGGCTCCGCGCCGGCCTCAGGACCCCGTTCCTGCTCCGCGCCGGCCTCAGGACCCCGTTCCGGCTCCGCGCCGGCCTCAGGACCCCGTCCCGGCGCCCCGCCGGCTCCAGGCCCTCGTCCCGGCGCCTCGGCAGCCCATGAATGCCACGCCTGTGCCGCTGCTGCCGCTTCAGCCCCTGGCCTCTTTGCCTGTGCCGCTGCTGCCGCTTCAGCCCCTGGCCACTTCGTCGCTGCCGGCCCTGGCTGCAACGCGTGCCGCTGCCGCTGCAGCCCCTGGCCGCTTCGCCTGTGCCGCTGCCGCCGCAGCCCCTGGCCGCTTCGCCTGTGCCGCTGCCGACGCAGCCCCTGGCCTCTCTGCTCCGGGGCGACGCAGCCCCTGGCGTCTCAGGTCTCCTTGTTGCGGCCAATTGGCATCTCAGGTCCCCTCGTCACGGCAGAGTTGCCGCCTTCTCCCGCTTCCTCGTCTCTGCCCCAAGTCAAGTCTCAAGCTTGGTTGTCTGGTGTTCTTGTATGTTTTTCCCCAGTCTCGTTATCCTATTGATGAGGAACTTTGACAAAAAAAAAAAAAAACGAGCACAGGCCGACTAAACCAAATGATTTCACAACCTTTGCTCCAGGATGAGTTAGTCAAAAGGAGGGAAGAAGCATTATATAATATGCCTGCTGTGTCTCCCAGGTGTGTCCTGTTCGTGTCATTAGTGTTGGTATAAGGGAGTGGTGTTTGTCTCACGCGGGTGTGGGAGCATTGTTTGCATGTTGTATCACAGTGGTGTCTTTTTACCAAGTCTGCCAAGTCTGCCACGCCATCCAAGTCTTCCACGCCCCGCCTTCCAAGTCTACCAAGTCTTCCACGCCACGCCTTCCAAGTCTTCCAAGTATTCCACGCCACGCCTTCCAAGTCTTCCAAGTCTTCCACGCCACGTCTTCCAAGTCTTCCACGCCACGTCTTCCAAGTCTTCCACGCCACGTCTTCCAAGTCTTCCACGCCACGTCTTCCAAGTCCGCCACACCACGCCAAGTCTCTGCCTCACGCCACGCCAAGTCTCTGCCTCACGCCACGCCAAGTCTCTGCCTCACGCCACGCCAAGTCTCTGCCTCACGCCACGCCAAGTCTCTGCATCACGCCACGCCAAGTCTCTGCATCACGCCACGCCAAGTCTTCCAAGTCATCCACGTCACGCCAAGTCTTCCAAGTCATCCACGTCACGCCAAGTCTTCCAAGTCATGATCTGTCTCCACATCAAGCCCTGTCTGCTCACTTTCTGTCCCGTCCAGTCATTCACCCTCATTATCAATAAAGTTCCTTACATCGTCCTTCCTGTTTGTTTTCCTGCCTGTTTCCTCCGCTTTTGGGTCCATCCACCATACCCCCACCGTAACACAGCTGATAAGATGTTTGTACTCTGCTGATACGAAGTTTACTATACACTTTACAAGATACTCTTAAGTACGGGATTGCTTGATAGCAACTGTATTTCTTGTTGTGAGGACATTTATTGTGCTTGGAATACAGATGTATGTACTTTCTTCTGCCCTGCAAAAAGACAGCATAGATTAATAAATGCTAGCTTGAATGTCAAGCCTATCAATTTAGTTAGCAGCATATTGCCCAAATGCATTTGTTTAAGTTTGTTTCTCAGGCTGGATTTACACTTCAGGTCCAAGTGCTATATAAATGTATTTAAATTTAAAGTGACTATATGTAAAGGTCTACACGGTTTTTATTTGTAACGGTCATGCTATGCATGCAGGTATGAATACTGTACATCACAGACTAGCTTAATCCAGTGATAGCAGGCTCAAATTGAATTGACAGTGTAGATCCGATTTGTTCTTTTACGCCGCAGTCACATCGGCAGATATCTGACACATATTGGATTATATCAGCAAGAGGCCTGATTCTAATGTAAGAATCCTATTGCATGTGTTTCTTTTGTCTTTACATTGTCACACGTTAATATATACCCAAATTGTGCTACTTGGCAGTAAAAAGATTGGAATTGCCTCATTTGAACCTTGTACTGCAACGGTCCTCAATGATTTATTTGCGCTATGAACGGTTTGATGAATTTTGCTTCTATTTTTTCCTGTAACATGACTGATTTTAAAATTAAAATTTGTCAGATTAAATCTCAAACGTTGTAGCATCTTTTACAGTGAAAAGTTAATTGAAACAATGAATGCTTATTAGCCGTAACCAGGACACAAAAAAAAAGAAAAAAGAACACACATTCAAGTACCGTAGCTGTCAATTCAACATCTGCCTTCCGCCTTCAAACACGCATTCCTCTCGTTCCTGTTTTTATCGCTGCCATCCACTGACTCACTCATCCAAATGTGCACTCAGACACCTTCATGACATTGCAGACATTCGGAACTTATTGAACACCAATTCACATCACATAGCTGCAGGGTCACTAGAATACTTTTTGTTCAGTGAGTCGGAAGGATACTTTGTTTATTATATCTTGACTTATTAAATACTGTATTAGCATTGGAAACATGAAACCAAACAAATCCACTTTTTGATGAGACATTGGCCGGTCTCCATTGGCTCCTCGCTGTAGTCATAGTGAGCTGTAGCCATGGCAAAGACTTCAGCCAAGTTAGCCTTGACATCATGAGTACATCATGGAAGCGCAGAAGACACTTAAGCATTGACCACCACTGTTTTTGAATGAACAAATTTTTTACAGTAGTCATAAAACCCCTTAAAAGTCTCGTTATACTTTTATTTGAATTCATTTTCAAATTAGGGATCATTAACAAGGCAACCCCCCCCCAAGAAAAAAAACAAAACAAAACAAAAGAAATCACGCTGCGCCCAAACAGACCAAATAAAAATTAATATGCTTTTTTTAATATCCTTGTGACGTAGTTATAAGTGGAAGCACTTTTGTATGTTAATAGCTTTTAGACTGTTCTGTTATATTCCAAAAAATGCACAAAAGAGCAATTTGACTGTTGTAATTTTGCCTCAGAAATTCAAAGTGTTGCAAACAAGTCCCGAAGTGTGCATTTCGTTGTGCGTTTTTACACACGGCAGTAAATGACATTTTGTTAAGCATGATGAGCAAAAGGGGGAGCCCAGCCCCCACAAAGAGAATCTCCAGGAGCCCGTGACTACTTTAATACACCACTGACCAGCACTCTCATTCTTTTAGCCGCTATTCAAAGGTGGTGACTAGGGGATACGGCTGGAACTTGAATCAACTGCCCGGTCAAGGGCTCAGCTAAGGAAATTAAGATGTTGTTTGTTACACTAGGTGCACCCCAAATTTCTGGCAAAATATATGATATACTGATCATTCTGTCTTGTCTGACCAATTAAAACAATATTAATAAATATGACATTAAAACCTTTGCTATATATGAATAGCTGATAGTGACACACTGAACTTATTGAGAGTTCCTTTGAGAAATGGTGATAAGTGGAAGTTGAGTTTGATCTTTAATTCACAACTCTTTTGGGAGGCATTATCATGTGACCATTTATTATTCTCTAGTGGCAAGATAGTACAGCGCTTGTACAGTTTAACTCTCATAGTTCTCTTGATTAATTGTAGATGTAAATGTTGCCAGGTTTCCCTATTTGTCCCATGTGTATCTTGGCTAATTAGACATCTGTGTCACTTAATTAAGAGTACTGTATGTTTTGAACAGCAGCCAATTAAAGTTTACGAGGGAAGACTTCGCCATGGTGCATTTTACTACTTTGCTCTGAAAATATGTATTGCATTGGACAGCTTAATGATCAAGACAAAGTTTTAAGGAACAGAATTTGGTTTGAAAATTGTTCATTTCTGATTTCATTACTGCTTTCAAAGACACTCTTTTCAACTGAATATTAATAAAATAATATTTACATAACAAGGTTTTGCAACATAATTCACTTTTCCCCCACACTTCCAGCTCAGTGTCCTTTAAAAAAATAAAATAAAAAATCTAGACTTGCCTGGTATATCTGACCTGTACATCAATCCATCCACTCCCACTTGACTTTGTTCGAGAGGCACAGCACATCCAAGACTGGTTAAAAGTCAATCACATAAACATAAATATTCACATAGCCTTTGCTCAATACATTTTTGATAAAACTTTGGCAGCATTTACAGACTCAGGTCTTTTTCCTGATGATACCACAAGTTTGGCAAACCTTCTATGGAGAGAAATTTGTGTCTTTATTTTCAATCAAACAAAAAAGGAATTTGCAATAAAAAAAAAAATTTCAATCAAACAAAAAGGGGATTTGCAATCAAAAAAAAAATTCAATCAAACAAAAAGGGGATTTGAAACCTCAAATAAATTTTAATCAAACAAAAAAGGGTTTTCATATAAAATAAAAATTTGCAAACAAAAAAAAACATTTCAAACATGGATTTGAATTTTAATAAAATCTTTTGCAAGCATTTTTTTCGTTTTGTTTGCGAATCTGTTTTTTGGTTGCGAATCTGTTTTTTGGTTGCCGATCTGTTTTTTGGTTGCGGATCTGTTTTTTGATTGAAACCTGTTTTTTGGTTGCGAATCTTTTTCTGTGTTGTGTGGGCGGGGTCCTCCGTTCAACCGATGATAGAAGCCTTGTCATTGGTCAGCTTGGAAGCCGCTGCGACAACTTTCATTGGTCAGATAGGAATGGGGGTGTGACAATGTTCGTCTGACTATTTCCTGGTTCATTTTGTCCAGTCGTCGCCAGCATCGAGGTAAATATGATATGGATCTGTAATATCAAATACATTTATGAAAGCTACAGTAACTCCAAGAACTTTTACTCATATAAAGTTTTTTCCTCTGGTTATGTACGCTTTTACCAGCAATAAAACTGCCCTGGCCTGCTCCTCTTACAGTAAACATGCATCTCGCTATGTCTACATTTTCTACCCCTTGGTCTGCTCGCACTCTAAAAGAAAAAATCTAGTCAGTGTAATTGCAAAAGTACACCTACAACTCAGATTCCCCTTCTGTTTCAATCTGACTCATACAGTAAACAACCAGGACCAATAAATAATAATCACAGAATTATCACGAATTTAATCTCTACTTCAAACATCCAAGATTTAGGGGAAGCAGCTAGTGTAAATAAATTCGATTCCCAGCCCTGCCTGTATGTGAAACAAATGCAAAGGTTTCTTTATGAGTATAAAAAAAAAACAACAAAACTTCATCCTAACAGCTATCCCAAATTAGCCGTATATTTGTGTTTTGACTGCCAACAACATAGCTTCATGACTGACTCATGTATCGGACCATCAGTTACCTAGCTAGCTAACATGGCTAAGCAATGCTGAGTGAGTGATTACGTTAATTGTAATGGTTAGAACAAATCACCGGATAAACGATAGATCAAGGGTTGCTTTTAGATAAATGTCAGATAAACAAAACGGAAAACTAGAAGTGTGTGTGTGGGGGGGGAGTCATATTTACCTCGATGCTGGCGGCGACTGGACAAAATGAACCAGGAAATAGTCAGACGAACATTGTCACACCCCCATTCCTATCTGACCAATGAAAGTTGTCGCAGCGGCTTCCAAGCTGACCAATGACAAGGCTTCTATCATCGGTTGAACGGAGGACCCCGCCCACACAACACAGAAAAAGATTCGCAACCAAAAAACAGGTTTCAATCAAAAAACAGATCCGCAACCAAAAAACAGATTCGCAACCAAAAAACAGATTCGCAAACAAAACGAAAAAAATACTTGCAAGATTTTATTAAAATACAAATCCATGTTTGAAATGTTTTTTTTTGTTTGCAAATTTTTATTTTATATGAAAACCCTTTTTTGTTTGATTAAAATTTATTTGAGGTTGCAAATCCCCTTTTTGTTTGATTGAAAAATTTTTTTGATTGCAAATTCCTTTTTTGTTTGATTGAAAATAAAGACACAAATTTCTCTCCATAACCTTCAGTATGTTTGGCAGTTTTTCTATTTGCGGCAGCTTTCAAGGTACATCACAGTGCTCTTCTAACATCAGCTGTTCTATTTGATTGACTTTCACATGTAAACGTGTGCAACATAATTCTGACAAACCAATATTGAGATAGCACAGGTTGAAAATAAATACATAACAGAGACTATATGGCCTAAACTAATGGAATATGGTAATGGACTGTCTGACTAGAATCCGATTACCAGGTTGTTTTTCTCTGCAACCTCAAGGAAGTATCCTTGAGGAAGGTACTGAAACCCTCAGTTATTCTACAGTATGCCGACAGCGTGTGAATGAAGCAATGCCAGCATACATCACACCATCATCATCCTTATGTGAACGGCTGACTGAGGTGACATTGGAAAATCACACCTTGAAGGGAGTGGGTCGCGATATAAATGAAGCCCGTTTACCATTATCGTCAGCAGTCAGACAACACGGACCAGACTTCTGTCAGTATAATTGACTCCCATTTCAGGCCGAGATGGATGATATGATATTTAGAACACTAGTCAATATGTTTTAGATTCTAAACCTGTCACCTACAGTGGAAGCCGGCGAGACTTCCTTGTTTGCGGTGCCGCTCACTCGACCAATGAAAGGCAGTTTGCAACGGCGGAATCCAACCCATGACACGCTTAGGACCGCCCCCTCATTTGAATAACATTTCGTCCTGGCAGAGCGTCTGCAGCATGAAATAAATAAATGTGAGAACAGAGCGTTTTTATTTATTGATTGATTTTTTAATTCTATTTATATATTTATTTTTGTATTTATTTCAATATTTATTTTTATATTTATATTTACTTACATATATAGTTGTTTTATTTCCATTTATATTTATTTTTTACGGAAGCGTATTGCATTCTCTTGAAAAAAAACAAAAATGTTTTTCTGACTAATTTTTTGGGGGGGAGCTTTGTTTTTTTTAAGTATTTTTTTTCTTCTGTTTTTTCTGTTTTTCTGAATATTATAATGTGTGTATATATATATATATATATATATATATATATATATATATATATATATATATATATATATATATATATATATATATATATATATATATATATACACAGTGGAACCTCTACTTACGAACGTCTCTTCATACGAAATTTTCGAGTTACGAACTCCTCAACGGGAAAATATTGCCTCTTGTTACGAACTTTCTAGATACGAAAGGTAAAAATACATTACCGAACGCAACATACTTTCGGCTATGGCTATTTCCTACCATAGGTACTTATGAGCGTAAATACTAGATCGGTGTTTGTGCATCGTTCTGGCATCCCATTGGCTAAGAGGAACCTTCTACCATAGGTATGAGCGTATACTAGATCGGTGTTTGTGCATGTTTCTGGCATCCCATTGGCTAAGAGGAACCTTTACCATAGGTATGAGCGTATACTAGATCGGTGTCTATACAGCGTCCTCATCATTCATCCCGCAGCCCATGAGGTGTTCGATAGTTTTTCGTAAATGTATGACCTAACTGCCAACGAATTTGTGCAAAAATTCAAACAATTGGTGATTGATGAAGGCACAGTAAGTTTTTAATTGCGACGAGACGGGCCTTTTTTTTTTTTTTTTTTTTTTTTTTTTTTTTTTTCAAAAGATGCCTCGCCATACCGGAAGTTTCCATGAAGTTTCAGAATTAGTTTAAAAGAATCGCCCAGAAAAAGTGTTCACCAGTCGAGCGTTTGCTCACTAAGATAATGTTTGCATTGGCCATTAACGAAGGATTGTTTAAAAAAATAAAAAATAAAAAAAAATCCATGGATCAGTTCTTTACTACGGAGCCCCTAAAGTGACATCTGAGAAAAAAATACAAATTAAATGTTTCTCGTCCGGACGAGAAACTTTCTCGTCCGGACAAGAAAAGTTTCTCGTCCGCACAAGAAAAGTTTCTCGTCCGGACAAGAAACTTTCTCATCCGGACGAGAAACATCACCTGCGAGCGGGAACTAGGAGAGCTAGCTTGTGGCGGCGAACGGTAGACCACTGTTCAACTTGCGTCCAGTGCAGACTCAATGTCAGCAGAAGAGGACTTTGAATCTTTCCTTAGAACAAGGAATATACCGAATAGTGTCATCGACCAACTAAAAGAAGAAAAGGTAAGGATGATTTTTAACTTTTGTCACATGAATATACCCCATATGCTGCATGCTGAATTTGCGTCTTTACTTGCTTTTGTTATTGTAGCCTCATGCTAGCCTCAAATGCTTCGCATATTTTAAGTTGGCATTTCTAATTACAGATCGACATTAACGTCATATGTGTTATGACGGATGATGAGTTGGGACAGTATGTCACGAGATATGGAGACCGACTTGCTATCAGAGCATTTTGTCGTCGGAGAACCGTGACGAACGAAAGTTCGGGAGGAATTCAGACTGCTAAATCTGCGCTCATGCAGAACATCAGAGAAAGGCTTGGTATTGAACGGGAAAATGCTGTCGACCGAGGCAGAGCACGCGGTTCTGGAAATAAAAGTGCAGCCAAAGTCACCCGGCGAGTTGAGATGGGATGGCTACACTTTCAGAACGGCTCTTTTCATCAAATAAGAGCAAGAGGTGGAGGTGGAACACGGCACTTGGCAGTTGACAAATCGGTGACCATGGCTGAGATGCTGGAGACAGGAAAAGGATTGTTTTTTCTAAATGGACATTCGTCAAAAGGACCGATTTGAAGACTTTCACTTCGGTGTTCGTGATTATAGCCACAATTTAGTATCCTTTGACGTTACAGTGGGCCAGCTGTATAAGGAACGTAAAATGGGAATGCTGCGCGTTTACATGACCTCCAAGGCAAAAGCAATACTCCTCTCGGATGTATCATCTGACATCGAGACCCCAGACGAGCAGCCACAGAAGGTAATTCTATTTTATATTCTGTGACGTGAGTGGTGTAAATACATAGACTACTGTACTGCAGAAATTGCATTCATAAACAAGATGACTTGTTTGAAAACTGGGACCGGGGATTGTTGTGGATTAGCATACCTCAAATGAACCCCACCACCCTCATCTTCCTCCTTATTGACAAAGGCACTGCGTACGGTCACAACTATGCAGGTGTTAGTCAGAAAATTTGAATATCCTTAAAAAGTTGAATAATTTATGTAATTCCATTGAAAAAGTCAAACTTTCATAGATTATAGCTTCAGGGCCCACCACAACTGAAGTGATTTCAAGTATTTATTTATTTATTTTTATTTTTTTACATTATTTGGGCTTCCAGCTCATAAAACACTAAAACATTATATAAAAAAATTTGAATAATGTGAAGGAATTACCATGCATACTTCCCAATGTTTTGTATGGGGGAAAAAAAGATGGATGGATGGATGGATGGATGGATGGATGGGTATTTTCAAAACGACATGTCAAATCTCAATAGTTGGTTGGATTCCTTTTGCCTTCAACCAACTATTGAAGATTGACATATTTTGAAAATACCATCCATCCATCCATCTTTTTTCCCCCCCATGCAAAATACTGGGAAGTATGCATGGTGATTTCTTCCCATTATTCAAATTTTTTGATTTCCTGTTTTATTGGTTTTATGAGCTGGAAGCCCTAATAATGTAAAAATAAAAAAATAAATACTTGAAATCACTTAAGTTGTCGGCCCTGAAGCTATAATCTATGAAAGTTTGACTTTTTCAATAGAAATACAGAAATTATTCAACTTTTTGAGGATATTCTAGTTTCTGACGAGCACCTGTACCT
Organism: Festucalex cinctus; assembly: GCF_051991245.1. Lineage (NCBI taxonomy): Eukaryota > Metazoa > Chordata > Actinopteri > Syngnathiformes > Syngnathidae > Festucalex > Festucalex cinctus. The sequence goes on from NC_135414.1 coordinate 4,123,526, forward strand.
TCCTCTCCATTTTTGTCATAAATTGTAGTAAATAACAGGACTATATTTTCTCAAGGCCATGCCAACTTGTACCAAGTCAGTGACCACTTCTAAGCATATTTAAATGACTAATGTGAAGATGCTCTGACTGTGTGTAACAACTGACTTGTTTATATAATTGAATAGTGTAGAACACAAAATTTATTTATTTATTCTTAATTTGGATTGATCAGATGCCGTGTGGTGCTGCAGCCAGCAATGGGCAACAAACAGAATTATCCAGTACTTATAGTGCTGATGCTTTTGCGCAATTTATACAGTACTACTCTTGAAAAAGGCTATTATAATGTTAATTTCACTTGTATTAAATTTGACTGAGTCATATTAAGAATTATATTTCTATGGAATTTTCAGTCGGCTGTTTTGGAGATGCATGATGATGTGTACCTGAGGGTCACGATATGATACTTATTGCGATACATATGTATCCCAATACTTGATCTTCTAGGCGATACGTATCCCGATATATTACATTAATTTTCTTGCATTTTATAAAAACAGTCATATGTATACCTAAAGGATATGTTTTTTATTCTGACTGACAAAAATATTTTTTGTTAGCAGCTCTTCTGGTTTACCACCGAGCAGCGTGCCTGGTCTAAATTTGCACGCACTGCAGAGCAAAGAGCAGCTTTCACAGACATACCGGGAACATTTATTAATAGGCATGAGCCGATATGAGCAATAATATCAAGGTATTAAAATTAAAGCTCTAAAATGTGCTTATTTGAATTATTTGGGGAAATAAAAACAGCATTTTTTTCATGTAACACATTCTATTTCGTTTTTAAACAAAATATACGAAAATTGGTGCATTAAGACACGTGCCATGTTCAGTTTATAAGTAAATAAATGTGGATAATCTTCCTTGCTTGCATTTTTCTAAGCAAGACAGTGTCCAATCGCTGATGAGCTATTTTTGCATTAATTGAAGGCAATTCACTTCAAAGACGCTGCTGGTTTTTATTTTTTAGGCACAATGCAAGCTGCAAAGGCAAACGTTAACTGCCTATTTCAATTTAATGAGCAATATCGATTCTGACGCCTGCGTATCGATATGTGTATTGTAATGAGGCCCGCAACGATATATTGCCGTCTTGATTTTTTGAGCACACCCCTAGAAGCAACCCATACAAAAGGACAGTCAAGGATCAAGATTGGCTGTGACGCAATGTGCTTTTTCTCAAGGGAAATTTCTTACTTCAGGCATAACAATACCACTTTTGTCTAGAGATAGACCGATATGCTTTTTTCAGGGCCGATACCGATTCCGATTATCGGTAGTCAAGGAGGCAGATAACCGATATTTGAAGCCGATATTCATTTGCAGTAAAAGTTAAAATGTTGGCACCAAATTTTTGAATAATGCAAACCCTAACCGTTCTTTACAATGGATTCTCACACTACACTTTTCATTTTACATCCTTCTATCTGCAATAAGACGTTGGTGGCGGGGGGAGTTAAATGTGGGGGCCAATGTGACATTACCTTTTATAGCATTTGGGATACTTGTAGTTTTATTCTATAAATGTTATATTTTTATATTTTGAAGTAATAGGAGGAACCCTGTCATTCAAAATGTGCATCAGCTGTGGCATTACTTATTACTACAGCAAAAAAAAAAAAAAAAAAAATTCCATGAGAAAAACTATTCATCCCTGAACACCATACAGTTCTTGTAGACCTTATTATAATTATTGTTATTGTTACCATATAGACAGTTTTGATAAGCTGAGGATCTTAAATCGAGAACAGCAATATCATGCTACTCCTCTCTACAAGAGAACTGTCAAAAGACACTTCATCATGTAGTTTACTGCCACTTAGGATGCCCCAATCAACGCAGAAAAAGGTCGAGTAAAATAACTTGGTTATAATAATAGTAAGAATAACTTGGTTAAACAGACATTGTTGCGGTGGACCGCTGCCACTTTCTGCTGTTTAATGTGTTTTACACTTATAGACACGTGTGTGTATGTGAGCACACTATTCTCTCACTACTGTACTGTACTGTATCACTTAATGGCACAGATGTACTTGTCTAAATAATAACTGGGCTGCAACATTGCTAATTCACATTAACAAGCACTATCTTAGCTGTCCACATGAATAGTTACTAACACACGAGAAAGTTATACAACACACCAAACATGAGCTCATTATTCAAAGTATGATGCACGTAACGAAATTACATCACTGAACATTAATTGCAGCCGACTACGGCCGTAGATGTTACATATTAGTGGCATCGATTGAGAGGATAATGTCCCAAATGACGGCAGACATGACGTGAAAAGAGAGACAAAACGAGCAAATAAGCACACTATACTTTAGTGCACTTCTCTACTAATGCCAAACATACGGAAGAGAACACGTTCGTGTAGTTAAACGGTGTTTGAGATACTTAATTAGTTACGGAGCGGACTTTAACGAGGTGCACAACGAGCTGTCAATCAAATCGACGTCGAAGCTTAAGGCACACAATGGCAAACCAGTGCGACAAATAAACACAATATAAAGTAACTAAACGCTATTTAGTGTCACTGTGGCATCTCACTGCATAATAACCGCTATGCAACAAGTAGTGGACGTGACCCAGAATGCAATGTGTGCGTCACGAGAGGTAAATATAATGACATTACTCTACTCTTAACATGGAACTAGACAATATAATAATGACAACTGTTAATATTTGTAACCTTTCTAACAAACATTATTTACTTAATTAAGTGAAAATGTGTGTGATTCCCTCCCCGAGTAGTTCAAGTAGCGAATTAGCTACTGGGTGTTAGCCTACATGCTAAGCTGAACACACCACTGTTAGCTAGCGGGGATTCAATGCAAGGCAATGCAGCTCCATTCATATAGTGCATTTAATACACAACATAATTCAATGTGTTTAGCTTATCATGGTGAAACGATCGGCGGAGTCTCTTCTCTTTTAACTTACCTTCGAAGCATGTGTGTCTCGCGTTGTGTCCGTGGGCGCGTGTGTGACCGGCTACTGTGATACACGGCATACACTACTGATTGGTTCTGGCTTTTGCACGGCTAACCAATCAAATGCTGCTATGGGCGTTACATTGCTGGAGTTGGACTCCATAACAGACAGAGACGCTCTGGGCTGCATTCGAAGCGAAAAGACGGAGTTTTAAATGGATCGCTCATATCGGCCGTCAGATTAATAAAACAGACAGATACCGATATGTACCAATATGTCAAATATCGGCCCCGATTATCGGCCCGACCGATTATCGGTCTATCTCTACTTTTGTCCATATGGTGCAGCCATAATCAATGTAAACTTAACGTTCCTTAGTGTTGCTTTAATGGGGAAGTCAACCCAAAAATATTCTTTACAATAATATTTTCGATGAAGCTCCACTAGTCTAAACATGGTATTCTGGTTAATATTGTGTTTTTGGAATATAAATTAAGCAGTAAAATCTACTAATTTCTATCCATTTCAGGGGGCGGCCATTTTGCCATCACAGTTACTCAGTGCTCAGTTAATGACCAATTACAGCTCCCCTGTTTTCTGAAGCTGACCTGTGATTGGTCATTGGTCTGTGATGTCATTTTCAGTCGACAGCAAATGATAAAATGGCATTTATGTATTTTCTACTGACTATGCAGAGACGATCTTTGAGGAAGCGGAGTCAGAGACATCAGCACATGAGGACAAGAATTAATCAAGTGGATAACCCAGAGAGCTCCTCTGATTTGGATCCAGCACCAAGTAGCTCAATGCAGGTAAACTATGAAATAGTCTACAGTCTATGCAGTGTATGGAAATTGCCAAAATGCTTGAACAATATTTTTAAACACAAACAAATTGATCACAGGTTACTTTCCTGTTGTGACATTTAGGTAACATCTACATTGCAACACCGCTGTGTATTGAGCCCTAAGCTCAAGAACTTATTGCATGCCTTTGCGATATGCATATTGAGAGAGCCAATATCGCGATATCGATATTTTTTTGATATATTGTGCAGCCCTAGTAAAAATTCACATCCCTGGTCAGATGATCAGACAAAAAGACAAGGTAATAACTATGTGTTTATTTTATTTTTTTGCATCAATCACCAACAGACAGGAGAACTAATGGACCGATCAAGACCAGCATCTCTTGAGATGAGTGACACAGAAGAAGCCCTACATCCTCCGTCTTCCGATGAGCTTGGCCAATTAACAGACAGGCACGGATGTGAGGTTGACCATTTTATCCCTGTATCAAATGAAGATGCTGACCAGGTCTTTGGTGACATTTTGGAAATACCTTTTGCCCATGCCATTGAAGCATCGCTTGAGGATGATGAAGTACAATTTGGACCGATTAGTGGCGACGATGACGACCAAGACTCCACTATCCCATGGAATGCATCTGAGTTAAACAGTATGCAGGTATTGTTGCTTAAGATTTAGAACTAAGTTCCAACTGAATGCTGAAAAAATGCTTACCTATTCATTGTTTTTCTATAAAATTTACAAAGACCGTTATAATCTTTTACATCCTGTTTTCATCCAAAGCAGATGTTTGTAAATACAGCTTTAGTGATTGTTAAAGTTGTTGAAAAATATTTTGTTCCCTTTTAATCAACTAATCAGTTATCAATTTTCTTTTTAAATATCTTGCAGTACTCTACACCAAATGAGGAACCTGTACCTGTATCCTCAAGGAGCGTTGCAACATCACCAGATTTCACTAAAGAACAGCTCCTTGTAAAATTAAGACGTGTAAACATAGTGGATGATGTCCTTCATGTCTTCATGGAACCAAATATACTGAATGTTAATTTAAAAATGGAGTTCACAAATGAGAAAGCTGTAGACAGCGACGGTGTGTCTAGAGAGGCATACTCCGCATTCTGGGAGCATTCTTGGAACTGTGTGAGGGGGAAGATGAACAAATACCCAGACTAAGGGCAGACTATTGTGAAAAGAAATGGCAAGCTCTTGGAAGAGTGTGGTTAAAAGGATACCTGGACCACAAAATCCTACCAATCAGACTGTCACCAGCTTTTGTCCTTGCCTGCTGTCACGGACTTAGTTCAGTGGATGAAGAACTCTTGATGGTTTCATTTGCCAAATTTCTTTCAGAGAATAAGCGTGCATCACTTGAAAAAGCATTTCAGGGTAACATTGATGAAACAGTTACGGAAGACTTACTAGACATCTTCTCAAGAATGGGATCTCACTGCCTGCCCTCGCACGACAACTTACGGGCTGCCACTCTAACAATTGCACGCAAGGCACTTCTTCAAGAGCCAAAGTTCATAATTGACTGTTTCCATTCCAGTATTGCCAATGCTATGCCACTACTCATAACAAAAGACAACATAATGGAGCTTTATGAGTGGCCCTGATGATAAAGCCATCAACTGAAACACTTGGTCCACAAGAGCAGACATCACTGAACCACCTACTAAGGTATGTGAGAAACATTGACCAAAGAAAACTGGAGATATTCCTGCGCTTCTGCACCGGATCCACTGTGCTGTGCAAGGACAAAATCGAAGTGACTTTTAATCAACTGTGTGGTTTAAGTCGAAGGCCTGTAGCACACACATGTGGATCAGTTCTCGAGTTACCTTGCACCTACAGCTCATACCCCGAGTTTCGTCAAGAGTTTGACAATGTCCTGTCTGGTGATTGCTTTACAATGGATATTTTGTAGCAAGTGCAGGGGCTGCATATTGTATAAGATTGCTATGGCATTTCACTGAAACAGTTTATTTCAAATATGACCAAAAACGTTTTGTTATGTCACTGTTGATGTTTTTTGCTGCATGTAATTTGCAATTTTCTCAGGTGCAAGAGATTGTAGAAGTTTTACAAAAGGTGATGTGCAATTCATCCAAGCACCATTTGCACATTTTTTTTTTTTTAATCGATCATTTAAGGCAATTGATCAGTTGATTCAACATCAACTAGTTAAAAAAAATATCTGCTTAAAGGCATATACTAGTGAATTGTTTCATATGTTATTCATGGCTGTTTTTGTTGAAGCCTCATAAGTGCTAGTCTAATAGCATAACAGCCAAAGTCATTTTCAAATGTCTCAAATTGTCTCAATCCAACCTTTATAGTACATCATGGATTAAATAATAAAGAAACTGCACAAACAAAGCAAAATGCAAATTAATTCACATATTGGTAATTTTTTTTCTTACTGAAAAAATGTCTTAGTAAATTATGCTATTAGGCTAACAATATATTAAAAATGCTAGTAGTTTCTAGCAACAGTATTACTGAATAAAGATTCAATTTCTCCTTTCATGGACTGGTTTATTGAACTTTGTTAGGGGTTTGTTCATTTCCCATATATTATCAATGTAAAGCCAAGCATTGATGATAATGTTATACGTACTGTTTATGCTATACAACAAATTGAAATGTAAATTGAAACAATTGAGCCGTACCATTTGTGATCTACACACGAGCTAAAGTATGTACGTTTTTTGATAAATTATAATAAGCGTGGATATGGGAATAATCCGTTCAAAGTTACAATCTGAGTTTCTACAGAATTTATCTGAAAAATTACAATTGCAGTAAGTATCCAATGGTGGACTGTGAAACGTTCATTTTTAGAAGTGTTCAAATGTAAATCCATCTCAAATTACAACAATTACAATCAACGCTGGAGCCGTCGTGAATGTTGCGATGGAGAAATCGTTGAAAGTCTCGGACTTTAACATTCTCTGTGCCCCGATCTCCTCTGACAATTCTTGGACAACCACTTAATCTGTGGATTGCCTCCATGTAGTAGCCTCCAA